>NC_080732.1:17886849-18054349 GCF_019097595.1 Hemibagrus wyckioides | reverse complement strand
GACCTCATATTTTATAACAAGTAATAACTCCCAATTTATTGTACGTTTATTACAATTTATAATACCAAATAAATCATTTATTTATAACTGCTCATATAAGAGATTGTTTATAACACATCCCACTACATTTATAACTGTTAATAGATACATTTATAACAGTTTTCTTCTCACATCTCTCCTCATCCTTAACAAGTTCTATACTCCTTTATCTACTATTTTCTTTCTAGAACTGTGACTGTTCATAGAGCGTCTATGTTCAAAGCGCACTCATTGCTGGTTATAAACTATTCTGTGTGAGCGTGTAACCTCAGCTTAAAATAGTCGCTCACACAGAAGCACACCAGTTGTTCATGACATTAGCATGTTCCTACCTGAGATACTGTATGTTTATTACCGCGTTTCACCTGCATGTTATGTATCCTAGCAGCGGCTTTATTGAGTGAAGCGGTGGAACGTAAGGAGGTGTTTGCTGGAAAATAACATCCTGAATCTCAGGGACACTTTACCTCAGTGCTGGAAATAGCTCTTCACCATCTGTTAATTAATTCCAGGGCAAGTGAAGGCTTGTAACATTTGGCAGATGGGCGCACCTTTTCTTCCAGCACTGGAATGACTCTGCTTGTCCTGGGATGTAATTTCTCCAGCACAGCATTTATATTATCCGTGAATATCTCTAATTATAATCGATTATATATATAAACTATACATTAATTCTGATTTATAAATGCAAAAAAACAAAAAAGTCCATTACTTTATGATCAATGCTATTTAGACCCACTACTGTGATTTATTTATTTATTTTTCTGGCCCAAATCCAGGATGATGATAGATGTATCCAGTCGATTCTCTCTGAGTATGTGTTCAGTAGAATATTACACGTATTACAGATCCTGTAGGCCGCCTTCATAAATATGCATGCGGATACGCTTTTATGGTGGTCCTTGATGGATTAGATCACTTAAGCCTTGTTGATTTACCGTGCTGCATAACTGCGTCACGGTGTTTTTGCATGTCCTTGGCCTCTCTCTCGTTTGCAGACGGCGAGTGTTTCGACTATAAGTGGGTGAGCGCCTCGCGTTCCGTCTGGTGTGAGCGCTCAGACGGGATGAACGTCACAGGTACGATGATCCTCGGGAGAAACAAATGAACGATTTTCCAGCTGTGAGTCTGATACGAAATGAGTCAGTCGGCTTTCAGTGTGTTTATAGACGGGTGTTTTTTCCCTCTGATGGATAAACTTACACAGAATTTTACTGGTTGAAGATGAAATTTCAGCGGTTTATTAGATGAACAAGCACTCAGAGCATCTCAGAGAGCAGAAATGGGTTTGATATCAACATTTACTTTGAAGATACAAACATTTGTGTGGAAAAACAAACACTTTTCTATGAATATATCACCTCTGGTAAGCTATGGAAAAACAGAAATCCTTCTAAAACACTAAAAGGCTTAAAGTCCTGAGTGTCTACTTTCATATGAGCTTCATATTAACCTCCACTGTGGACTGGAACATGGCAAAGATGCTCAATCAGGAGGAAAGTCTAGCTTCAGTGTGTGGCAAAGATTTACAAAGAATAATTGCATGAAAGGTGTCACAAGGTCAAGCGAGGAAACCTTCTCAACAGGTTTTGCTAGGTGCTAAATATTCTCAATAACTGTGGTGAGTTTGGAGCGTAGAGAAACTACCAGAAGAACAAAAGTGAAGCTTAATCTGAACGAGAAAGATTGTCATCTTCTGCTAAGTGAATACCTGTCCTTCCGTCATATTCATTTATGAATATAACTCATTCTCGGTTCCTGAAGACTGCAGTAAAGCACATGGCTGCTAGAAAATGTCTTCATTTACGTTAAACGTTTTTTTTTGCGTGTGCTAAATATTCTCAAAATCTGCCCTTTAAGAGTTCGGATCTTAAAGAATCTTCCAGAATCTGAACCTCAGGGATAAATTGCGTGTGAAGGGTCATCGTTTCCAGAAACTTTCGGATTATTTTATTAAGCCATAATTCACGTAATTCACTTAGAATTTAAATGCCAGAAATTTGTGCATACATTAATCTCTCTTCCTGGAATAAATCACGCCGCTTCATTCATTTGCATTGAAATAATTTTGTATTTTGCACCTTAAATAAAGCGACTTGTTATTCTGCTCAGAAAACACTTATTACCAGGTTGTTGTTACATAAAAGGTTCGAAATCGGGTCAATGGGTGAAAACTACAGTGAGTCCTGCTTAAGTGGCAGTAATTACACAGGATTAAAGGGAAAGGGATAATTAGCCTTTAACATTTATTAAAACTCAAGGTTCCAGTTCGGTGTTAGCATTTTGAACTTCATTTATAGATGGCTGCCTCAAGCACAAACACAGCGCAGTCACGTAGCCCTAATTACTTCAGTTTTCATTAATGCTGCATTTGGGACTCTATTTTTAAAAGTTTCATAGCTGACCATTTTGACCTCCAGGTGGATGTCCCCCTACTTTGGCCCCGGGGACCGAGCAGCCGTGTGTCCCGTCCTGTGACAAGCCGCGATCCATCTGCTCTAAGGTAAGATGAGGAGTAGGTTTGGAAGTTTTTTATAGTGTTTGACGCTAATGAGCTGAAATGAAGAGAGATATTGCATCACATAAGGTCCTAAAACACGTGACGTGGCTCGTAAATTTGTGTAGTACATTTGTAGCCTCTGTAAGCATTAATGCTAGCTTAGCAAGCTAACTCAGGTGTGAATAGAGCGCATACATTTCTAAAACACTACACTACAAGTCATGACTTTCAATTTTGAAAATTTCCTTCAACTTTATATGCAATCTCCAGGTTTAAATATAATACCGGCCCTAATCACTTGCTAATATCCCCTGGTGATAGTAGTGCAGTGGGATTACATCTTTACCCAAAGAGAATGATGCGGCGGTGCTTTAGTGCTCTAGTCTGTCCAGCTGTCTCACACCTTAATGCTGATTCCACCATCGGGCTTGTCTTCTTGTAGTAGACTAACTAGCTGAGTCGTGTGTTGGCGTATTGGGGCAAAACAACATTTTATTCTTATTATAATGACGTCCATTAGAACCCGTATCAGGGTACACTTTCTGAAGGTGACAGGTTCCATTTAAACTGCTAACAAAATCAAAAAGGGAATTTAATATATATTTAATACTGTTCATACATTTTATTTTATATTTACACATATCTTATCATGGAAAACGTATTGGCTTTATTTAGGAGGATTATGTGGTCAGCCTTCAGTGGTGTGAATCAGGTGATTTTCTGTGAGTTAGCATGTGTCTCTGCTGCCCTCTGCAGGAAGCTGTGTGTGTGTGCGAGGAAGGCTACACCGAGGTTCTGTCTCCTGAAGGTCTTCTGCAGCAGTGTGCTGAGATCCCAGTGCTGGAGATTCCTACAGCAGGGAGCAAAAACGAAGACGTGAAGACAAGCCGAGCCGTCGACCCCACCGCCTCCACCACGGACGGGCCGGGACCCACGGGCCGCACCTGGTACCTCAAACCCTTCGGACCCGGTAAAGCAGGCATTTCAAATGGACATGTCTGTGTTGTACAGTAATGTAAAGTGGCGTCCTGCCAACTATATTTATATTAAATTATATTTTTAATTAAATAAAGAAATAAAATAAAAAAAATTAAATGAAATAAAAAAATATAAAGATCTTATTTTCACCACTGTAAAGCATCACAAATGTGGCAGTGCATTAAAGTGTTATAATTGTCTCATTATAATGTCATAGTGAGGTAAAGTGTCATAAAGTTTTTATTTATTCATTAGAGTGTCAAAGTGAATTAAAAGGTCATAGTGCTGTAAAATATTATATTCCATTAGAGCGTCATAGTGAATTAAAGTGTCATAGTATAGTGACATAGTAAAGTGTCATAGTAAAGTGACATAAGGTGTCACTTTATATAATAATATTCTATAAGAGTGTCATCGTGAATTAAAGGGTCATAGCGCCATAAAGTATTATATTCTATTAGAATGTCAAAGTGAGGTAAAGTGTAACAGTGTCATAAAGTATTATAGTACAATATAAGTGTCATAGCATGATGTAGTAATGTCATAGTGGTTTAGTGTTATAATCATAGTAATTTCAATTGTTCTAATACAGTATAATTAATGATAATGCCTTAAAATTTCATAGTGTGGTAAGGTCATTGTGTAATAAAGCATCATAGTATGATAAAGTGTCATAGTGAGGTAAATGTTGTGGGATGTGTCATAATGCCATAAAGTATAGTCCACTAGGTTTCATAGGGCAGCAGTGTCATCGTGTATTAAAGCATTATAGTAACATAGTCATAGCATGGATTTAGTATAGTAATGTCATTTAGTGTTATAGTCCTAGTCATTTAAATCGTTATATTACAGTGCAGTACAGTGCATGTCATACTGTGGTTAAGTCCTTATAAAGCACTGTAGTGTAATAAAGTATCATAGTGCAGTTATATGTCATAACATGTTCATGTCGTAGTGTAATTAACCCTCATAGTGTAATAAAGCATCATAATGCAGTAAAGTTATAGTTCAATAAGGCATCATAACACAGTGAAATGTCATATTGTGCTCATGTCATAGTGTAATAAAGCATCATCATGCGGTAAAATGTCGTTAGTGGAATAGAGCATCATAATGAGATACAATGTCAGCAAAATGTCAGTGAATCATAGTGCAGTTATTTGTGATGATGCGTGTAAAAGTCGGCGCTGAAATGGCATAGTGCAACGAAGCAGCATAGTGGGCTAAAGTGTCATAGTGTGGTAAAGTGTCATAGTGCATTAAAGCGCTATAGCACGTAGTGTGACATATGACAATAAAGTAGCATAATAATGTAACAAGTCGCAGTAAAGTCAACTTGATGTCGTATTGTATTGCCGTTGTAATAAAGTGTCACAGCCTAGTAAACATCAAAGTGACATAGAGCAGTATTGTGATGTCGTAACTGCTCGTGTTCGTCTCGTCACAGACGGCAGACTGAAGACGTGGGTTTACGGCGTGGCGGCCGGAGTGTTTGTGCTCCTGGTCTTTATAGTGTCCATGGTCTACTTAGCGTGGTAAGTGACAGTGAGATGATAGTATCTGCCCAAACCCTTCATCAATCCTCCTCCTCCTCTTCTTCCTCCTCCTTCTTTTCATCATCATCATCCTCATCCTCTTCATTCTTCAGTTCTCATACATTTTGTTTTTATTTTTCCCGCCCTCTTTGCCCCTTGTTGATTTTTTTCCGCTTCCCCGAGCAGCAGTTACTGCGCCATGCGCCGCTCTCGGGCCACGCTCGACTCTGCCAGCTGTGCGGCGGTGTGGATGGGCCGCGACGCTCACGAGCTCACCTTCACCTACCCTGAATGCCAGCAGCCTGAGTGCAGTGATGGTTAGGGTTCGCTCCCCTGACCTCCTGATCTTTTTCGACCTCCTGACCTTTTGACCCCAGTGCCTGTGTGTATGCGGTTCTGCTTCCCTCCCAGCCTGCAGAGGTACATTACAGCTCTGCTGTGTCTCTGTCACTAAATAAATGTATGCGGTTTTCAGTAGCCGGGCTTCAGAACATCTGGTTTGCTTTATTTAATCTAAATATAATAATATTTGGCCAAAAGGAATAATCTGTCATATTGAGGCATGCTTTTGCTCTTCCAGCAAAAGTTTACTTACATTTTAACCTTTTTAACCTACATATCCTCTATATAACACGTTCATAAAGGTTGCATTAATCATTTATAAAGCAATCATCAGTCAGATGCTTTATTGCAATTTCTATGAAATATTCATTATTACTGCATTTATTTACTTACATATTGCAAAGTGTTTTGCACTTTTGCCCATTCATGACATAAGGCATTCATAGTGCTTCATAATCATATTATAACTGCAGATCTGATACACTATTTAAATTGAGGGCATCCTTCTTTCATCCGTTCATAAGCCCTTTATAAATTTTTCAGCATTGTGGAAAAAAATCTTCCATGAAGCTCATATCTATAATACACTACGAGCATGCTCATAGCACGTTATAATGCATTCATAAGCCTGCACACGTTGTTAAATCAAATGCATTGCACTTTATAGCTATTTTATAATACATTTAAAAGAATTATTAATATGATGCGATGCAAGTAGTGTTCATAACAAGACTTTTTTTGCATAGTGCCTTATGAGATGCTATAATGGTGGTTATAAGCACTCTTAATAATGCATTCTTTTAACATCTCTAAAAATGCATCATAAATAATGCTTAAGTTCTATGCTATATAGAATTTTAGTTATAAGAGAAGTTATAATAGCTTTCCATAAACGATGACACGAATGTATAAAACGCCTTACGAATGCATTATGACATGTTACTATACATGTCATTATACATAATGCGTAATAAGCTAGGAATCCTTTAAAGACATGTCCAAATGAGCTCTGAAGGCTTTACACACATCATTAGACATGTTTCTTCAAAGGAATTGCAGTTTGCTTATGAATTTTATAAATTGACATTGCATTATAAGCTGTGTTTATAACTCGTTATATCGCCAGTAACAGCGTTTCCTCAGAATTGGTGTTATAATGCGTTATAAAGAATAATGAATCACGATAACAATTCGCTATGCACAGAACAGATAGCCGTAGCATGTAATGCCTCTTCATTCATTACAATTTTGTTTGTAATGCCTTATGAACATGATAAGAACGAATATGACCTTCAGACAGTCGAACATGTTACTTTTTTTCCGTTTGTTTAGCTTTTGCATGGCTTTATAGTTAGTTTTTTTTTCTAGTGGCACGGCCTGTTCTTCCATCCATTTCCGGTCATCTCATTTCCCATAATCCACTGCTCTACGTAGATTCCTGTTTGTTCTGTCGTAAAGTCCGTGTCCTGTGAGCTAACGAGGTTTATATCTCTGATTATTTATCTTCAGCAAAAAGCCAAAGAAACCACAACGACGACAAAACAACAACAGGCTGAAGCCCCTGACTTTGGCGTACGATGGCGATGCTGACATGTAGCCCTGATCTCTCTCTCTCTCTCACACACACACACACACACACACACACACTCAGAAATGCTTAACCAAACTGCTATTAATCAAGTCTTTATTAATTTATTAATTACGCTTAATTGAAGAAACAAGCAGAAATTTGAACCATGAATCAAACTGTTTTTGCAGCTAAGCTAAACAAAAAATGTACCTGCAACAAGACTGACACACACACACACACACACACACACACACATTTTCTTTTCAGAAACAAATGACGTCACGTCCTCGCGCGTTTGTTCCCTGGACGTCTGGACGTTTTTTTTTTTCCATCAGATGAATCGACACACGGAATCAAATCCTGACAAGAGAAAAACAAATCTTTAAAACGATTCACGAGTCAATTGGATGTTTTATGGACTTCGAAACAAACTTCTCATTGTGAATTTCAGCCTTTCTGTGGAAGGAGGAGTCGCCCTGCGTCCTGCGTTCTCTCTTCTCCTCATTTCCACGTTATTGCACTATATTAGTGCAGCATGATATGCATTCGAGTCAGGGTTTATCGGATTCGGGAGGAGAAAAAAGAAAGGAAAGAAAAATAAAAATAAAAAAGTGGATCGAAGATGAGAATTCTCGGATTTTTCGAACCTAAACACTTGATTTGCTTGGGGTTTTTTTCCAATCACTTGTGCATCGATAGATCGTTGGATGTGTCCATTTTTTCTTCTCATCGTGTTTATCCTGAATATTTTCTCCGTACTTTTCCTTCAGCTCATCTGTGAGAGTGTGATGGTGTGATAAATTTATTTATTTATTTATTTATTTATTTATTTTGAACCCTGCAGTTTCTGCCTTATTGTGCGAAGAAATGTATAAAATATAATAAAATAATTATAAATAATATAATAAGTAACATATAATTAATTACTTGTTATATTTGGCTTATATACAGAGCTATTAAAAAAATTACTTAAAAAAAAAAACAATATGTAGTAACACTTTCTATGAAGGTCTTATGAACACATTTGTATCATGTGATGCGATAATAAATGATGAAAATACACTTGATAATGCATTATTATATAGAGAGAGTTTCCAACACTAAAGCTGCACTGTTTATATGGCAATTTGAGACCAGGTTGGAATTATTATTTATTTATTTATTTTATTTTATTTTTTCTTGGAATGAATTGTACAAGAAAGATGATCAGGAAATCATATAACAAAAACAAAAAAAAAACCTGTTTTTATTTTTTTATTTTTTTACATTTCATGCTATACAATTCTTATTGCATTTGGATTTAATAAATTAATAAACATTTTTTTTATTTAAAATATCTTTCCCTGTATTTGCTGCATTAGTAGAACATATGAATGATTATATATTTGGGCTATAATATCTATGATTTTCTGATATTTTTTTCTTCACTGTCACTGAAAACATGAGGATTAGTCAGTATTTTGTTTAAAGTAATGACTTTTATTTATTTATTTATTTATTTATTTATTTTTAAAAAAAGGTAAAAAAAAAAAACAATTCAGGTAAAAAATACACACAAAAAAAGGTTTACACTGGGAATAAAATAGAAATAAACGTATGAAGTATAAATATTTAAAATGAAAAATCAATCCAAGCAAAAAAAAAAAATGCAATGCAATCCAGTCTGTTATGTAATTAATAATAATAATAATAATAATAATAATAATAATAATAATAATAATAATTACACTAACAACAACAATAATAATAATAATAATAATAATAATAATAATAATAATAGGTGATTAATGTGATCACAGCTCACTTTGCTGAACGTTTGACATTAAAAGCCAGTGTGTTTATGAAGACTTAATGACACCCGACAGCACAACATTTTATACACGAAAATAAATTCTAACCTGCTCTTGAAAAATCACCACAGTCTCTCACTCTGTTTTTAGACATCACAGCGATGTTTTCCCACCTTACATTATCTGACTTACATTATCTGACATTACGTTATCTGAATCTCCTTCATACTCATCGTACTTATGGGACTGAACCTAGGCCTTGTAACATGTTATAAACACTATAATAATGCTATTTAATGTGTTCTCGTATAATTGATAATCACTGCCATTCCTTTCCATCTTGCTTTCTCATGATGCATTATCACGTTATGACTGTATTCATAGCATTAGAATATGACCTTCATAAGAAAGTGTTACTGAATATCACCCCAAAGACAACGTACGATCGCTATATAACAGTAGTTCGATGTTTAATGACAAAAAGCGGGTATCGATAGAATTTTTAAAAAAAAATAAATAAATAAAAAAGTTTTATGTAAATTATATATAGATGACGTCACAAATTGCTGCTTTAAATCTGTAACATTACGAAGAAAAGAAGCGTCTATATTATATTAAAGGTAACTTGCTCTATACTTCTAGAAATGTTCATTGTCTGATGGCTAAATGACATTTGAAACAATTTTATGCGTTCTTAAAAGCCCGGTTCATGAATGAATAATAGACATACACTGTTATTACGTGTAAGTGTGAACATTTTTTTTGCTTCAGTTATTTTTTTGTTTGTTTGTTTGTCCTCGTTTATTATCTCTGAAGCTGAAGCCGTTCGAGACTCGGCCCTCAGGGCGGCTGATGAAGCGTGGATTTTCGCTTTGGGTGATGTGATGTGTAAATAACGATTCGATGATTTTTTTTTATTTCATATTGATGAAGTGTGTATTTCATCTTTTGGGGAAACGGCGAAAATGATGACGTGTGTAAAAGCGGTGGGATCTGATCTGTGTTTATGTTAGACATTGAAACAAGGTTTAGTGCTTTTTCTTTTGTACTGTTTCTGTATCTGAGGAATTGAAGGTGAATAAAGGAAAGTGTGTGTGTGTGTGTGTGTGTGTGTGTGTGGTGGAGACACTTGCTGTGGTTTGATTTGGTTCGGTTCGGTTTAGTGAAGTCAGAGACAGTCTGGGATTTTAAAGAAAAAGTGTCTTTATTTGGGTTTATTTGTTATTCATTGATTAAAAAACAACTGAAATGAGAAATAAGCATCTGGGAATTATTTCATTATTGTTCTAAAAAAAATTTTCTCCAGTGTTCTGGACTGAAGTCACCCCGGGGAACGGAGAAGAGCGACGATGGCACAGAACAAAACTGGCCATACTCTTGCAGTGGGAGGGGCTTTCTCTCTTTTCCTTGTCAATCACAGCAATGCTAGCCGATCATAAGCTCATGTATGTGGAAGAGGGCAGATAACACTTCCTCAGAGTGTAGTTTTTCCACTTGTTATTCATGTCATGGATTAAGTTAGAGGGTAAAACCAAACCAACTGGGGAGAAAATGAAGAGCAGATCCACCCCTCATACTCCAAAACACCCATTGCCCATTCTCTCACAGTGGGAGGGGCTTACTCTCTTTTCCTTGTCAATCACAGCAATGCTACCCTATCATGAGCAGGTGTGAGCTCATGTATGTGGAAGCGGGCAGATAGCACTTTCCTCAGAGTGTTGTTTCTCCACCCTCACCCACTTATTAGTTATTTGTAATGTAATGGAGTGAGTTAGAGGGTAAAACCAAACCAACTGAGGAGAAAATGGAGGTCAGATCCACCCCTCATACCCCAAAACCCCCAACAGACACAGAACGTACTCAAATAAGCTAATGGTGTGTGAACTAGATCCAAGTGAAGAGCAAGGCTTTAGGGGTCATGGGTAATACTAGTATTACTAGTATGAAATGGGGGTGGGGAAAGGGGTGGGGCTTCCTGAGTATGTCAGTTAATATCGGTGAGTTTAAAGCCCATGTTATTTGTAATGTAATAGAGTGAGTTAGAAGGTAAAGCCAAAACAGCTGGGGAGAAAATGGAGGGCAGATCCACCCCTCATATCCCAAAACACCCATTGTCCATTCTCTCACAGTGGGAGGGGCTTACTCTCTTTTCCTTGTCAATCACAGCAATGTTACCCAATCATCAAGTTGGGAGAAAATGGAGCCCTCATACCCCCAAAACACCCCACAGACTCAAAAACTTAAGTAAAATAAACTAATGGTGTGTGTACTAGGTCCAAGTGAAGAGCAAGGTGTGCTCCATCACACAAGACTTTAGGTGTAATGGGTCATACCATTGCTAGTATGAAATGGGGGCAAGGAAAGGGGTGGTCCTGCATGTACTTATTACTAGAGATAGTTTACAGCCTTAACGGAATAAACTGTGCTGGTATAGGAAAAGTGTGGTGCAGTATGATAAAGTTACCCATGTTTTTTATTAAAAAAAAGAAAGAAAATAAGTTAAGTAGCCTTTGTTTGTCACATATTGTATGCATTACTGCACAGTGAAATTCTTTCTTCACATATCTCATCCTTGGGGATTGGGGTCAGAGCACAGGGTCAGCCATGATGCAGCGCCCCTGGAGCAGGGTGGGTTGGGGGCCTTGCTCAAGGGCCCAGTGGTGGCAGTTTGGCAGTGCTGGGGCTTGAACCCTGATATTCTAATCAACGACCCAGAGCCTTAAGCACTTGAGCTACCACCACCCCCAAAGTGCACCAGTTTGGAAACCCTCAGTGCCTCATCAGGACCTGGACCTTGCAGGATGAATGCACCTTCATTAAAATGTCTGAATAATCAGCAAAGTGTCATCAACTAATCGCCTCTTTAGTGATTTCCCCAACCAGCGTTATCTAGTCTGCTAATTAGAGTGTCAGTACAACAAGCTGCTGTAGCTTAGACTTCAGAAACTCTACACAACTGTCAAGAGCTTCAGGTTCTTTTATTTATCATCCAGCTTTAAACATGACAGAACACTCTTCCTCAAAATAATGAGTGGAGCTAAACTTATTTCCTATTCACTAACATGGGAAAGGACAGGGCTAAAACTGATACTGCAGCCAACCACTAGAGGGTCTCAGAGACAATTAGGTTTACTTTTAAACCCTGATATGATGTCTGTCTGTCTATCTATCTATCTATCTATCTATCTATCTATCTATCTATCTATCTATCTATCTATCTATCTATCTATCTATCTATCTATCTGTGTAGATGTCTATCTATCTATCTATCTATCTATCTATCTATCTATCTATCTATCTATCTATCTATCTATCTATCTATCTATGTAGATGTCTATCTATCTATCTATCTATCTATCTATCTATCTATCTATCTATCTATCTATCTATCTATCTATCTATCTATCTATCTGTGTAGATGTCTGTCTATCTATCTATCTATCTATCTATCTATCTATCTATCTATCTATCTATCTATCTATCTATCTATCTATCTATCTATCTATCTATCTGTGTAGATGTCTATCTATCTATCTATCTATCTATCTATCTATCTATCTATCTATCTATCTGTGTAGATGTCTATCTATCTATCTATCTATCTATCTATCTATCTATCTATCTATCTATCTATCTATCTATCTATCTATCTATCTATCTGTGTAGATGTCTATCTATCTATCTATCTATCTATCTATCTATCTATCTATCTATCTATCTATCTATCTATCTATCTATCTATCTATCTGTGTAGATGTCTATCTATCTATCTATCTATCTATCTATCTATCTATCTATCTATCTATCTATCTATCTATCTATCTATCTGTGTAAAATCACACTTGTCAGGGTTGCCAGATTCACGGGTTAATCCCCTATCACCTTAAACCTAAAATAGCACCAACACTACAAACAGAATAATTTAAAACACACAATTTGTTTTCAAATCCACTGATTCCACATTTAATATAATAAAAATAACCCATCTGGGTGGAAAATCTAGTGGGTGGCAACCCTTAATGAGCCATTAACATCTGTTAATTGTTTACCTTTACTCCAGCTGTGCTGTGATTCCTCTCACACATCCTCTCTCAATCTCTCTCTCTCTCTCTCTGTCAATTACTCTCTCTCTCTCTCTCTCTCTCTCTCTCTCTCTCTCTCTCTCTCTCTGTCTCTCTCTCTCTCTCTCTCTCTCACACAGACACACACACACACATACAGATGCGCACAAATCATGTGTTCATGTGGAATTTTCCCTGGTATGTGTGTGTGTGTGTGTGTGAGAGTGTGTGTGTGTTTCAGTCTGTCTGTATCCGTGCGCGTGTGAAGAGGGTGAGAGGTAAAGTTGGTGTGTGTTCCAGGATGTTCTCCGCTTGCATCCTGCTGTGGATCAGTATTCCTGCTCTATACCAGGTGAGAAGTTTATATTTTTTATATTAGATTTGCTTTTCTTTTTTATGTTTTAGTGTTTATTTCAGAATCAGCTCTGCTGTAATCTCGTATACAGCGATGATAAGAGACAGAATTTACATAAAGATCTAAACTGCAAGTGTGATATATAGTCGATTTGTTCTGATTTGTTTTTATGAATTAAAAATGTATAACGATTATGCAAATAAGTCACTTTAGGGTACAGATTAAAATTATATTTAAAATAAAATAAAATTGATATTATTAAACTTTATACATTCTTAAGATTTATATATAAGTTTGCAATAATGTTGTATTTTTCTGAATTGTTTTTAAAGAATTGTGTTCAATCTTCAGTATTTTATCAGTGTGGTGTAGAAACTCTCAGATTTTTATTTTTTCTTTAAAAATTGATCTCACACTATTTCCTTTTCTATTATTTGAGAGAAGCTCAATCTCTAAATCATATTTTTAGTGTCATCTATCACTATAGCTCCGACTCCCAGCTTTAATCTTATTTGGATTGGATCATGTTTATTTTTATTGTACAAATTCTGCAAAATAAAATGAACAAATTATTAAAAATAAATCATTATAATAAGAAGAATGTTTCTTTAAAAGTAAACATAAGTAATTTTCAACAGCAAAAATACTATTCGTGTATAACATGATCCTATATATTATATTATATTATATTATATTATATTATATTATATTATATTATATTATATTATATTATATTATATTATATTATATTATATTATATTATATTATATTATATTTTGTGTCCTCTTTAGCTGTATAGAATCATATTATTGCTACTTTCACTTGTAAAATTTTCACTTAATTTTTTTTAATTTATATTATATATACTTATATTAAATATTTTATTAATTATTTTTTGGATAAAATATTTACCAGATGATTAAATATAATATAAATCTTTTTTAAGGACACGCCTGAGATATCTGCCATTACTTTGTTCTCTCTCTCTCTCTCTCTCTCTCTCTCTCTCTCTCTTTCCACATTTAACACTTCAGCTGAGAAACAAAGAAGGTTGAAGGTTCTATGTGGAACCCTGCAACACAGCGCTTCTCTGTCAAAACTCTGAGAACTCATTAAAAATTATTCTGAGTAGAATGTGGTGGTTTGTGTAAGATAATAATGATGATGATGATGATGATCATGAAGATGAGGTTCTGTGATGCTCTCAGCTCATCCCTCGCCTCCTTGGGCACCGTGTGCGGAGACTCGGCTCTGAGCTCCGCCTCTCCATTGATCCATCTCTCTCTAATCAGAGCGAGAGAACACGCAGAACTCCGACCCTGAAAGAGTTAACACCTTTTAAAGTGTAAATGTGAACATGTTGGTCGTCCTTGCTGAAACCCGAACAAATCCTCTGAAATTCCGCAAAATTCCATTAAACATTCCTCAATAATGAGTTTGAGCTCTGGTAGGAATTCTAACGAGCGAGAGTGATCCTGTTTTGTTGAGGATTTGACGAATTATGGTTCTATGATCAAAAATCCAGAACCGGCCTCTTTGCTGCAGCTGGTCAGCATGGTAATAATGTGTTGAGGTTATATTGTTTGGTACCCAGGGTTCTCACAGGGAGATTTACCAGCGCTTAGCTTCCTAAAGAGGTTCCATCTGAAAGTCGTGAAGGCTTTTATGTAGAACCTTTAAGAGTTTTCTCTTAAAGGAACAAATGGTTCTTGGGTATATGGGGTATATGGTTTAACGATCCACAGAATGCATCAATTGCACTAAAGTAATTGAAAAAGCTTCCTTAGACTGTAAAGATATTCTTTATGGCATTGGGGGGGGGGCTTTTTTGGTTCTTCCTGGCACTTAGGGTTCTATGTGGAACCTTGTGTGTCTATCAGAAAGGATTCTGAATACTTTTTTAAAAACAGAGAACCGCTAACTCATCAAAAATCACGTGAAATACCTCTTTTGAATTTGGTTCTGTGTATAGAAATTGTTGTACTATAGTATAAGGTTAACTCTATAAGCTAACTCTTTTTTTCAGTTGTTCAGAAGTTTTTATATAGCTTGTAACCCATAAATGACCTTAACTTACCAAAGATCCCTTTAAAGGAGAAGTTCACTTCCAGAACAAAAATCTACAGATAATTTCCTCACCCCCTGGTCCTCCGGGATGTTCATGTCTTTCTTTCTTCAGTCGTAAAGAAATTATATTTTTTGATGAAAACATTTCAGGATTTTTCTCCACTTCAGTGGTGCCCGTGAGTCTGAACTTCCAGAATGCAGTTTAAGAGCTCGAAACCTCGATCCCATCCAGGAAGAAGACTCTTATCTAGACAAACCATTGGTCATTTTCTTAGAAAAATAAAAAATTGTATACTTTTTAACCACAACAGCTCGTCTAGCGCTAGCTCTGGGATGCGCGTCCACGACACTACGTACTACATAATCACGTCGAAAGGTCACGCGTGACGCAGGCGGAGCTACAGACCCGGTGTTTACTAGTGTGGAGAAGGAGGAGCGCTCCGAAGTTGTTGCATGTGGAATGACACAAAGTTATATGTACCTTTTTGTTAGTAAAGTGTGTTGGACTTATTTGCACTTCCTCGCTCTTTGCACGTCCGCTTAGTAAACACTGGGTCTGTAGCTCCGCCTACTACATGAGACCTTTCAACGTGATTACGTAGTACGTAGTGCTGGGATGCGCATCCCAGAGCTAGTGCTAGACCAGCTTTTGTGGTTAAAAAGTATACAATTTTTAATTTTTCTAAGAAAATGACCGATGGTTTGGCCAGATAAGACCCTCATTATATGAAGTCCACTATATGGATGACCAGGGGGTGAGCTTTTAAGTAAATTTTTGTTTTGGAAGTGAACTTCTCCTTTAAGATGCCCTTAGTATGTGGGTCTGATCATGAAAAAAATATATGCTACACTACATTATAAGGTTAAATCTTGGAGAAACTTTCAAGGCTCTATGTAGAACCCTATAACAGTGATTTAGTAGCAAAATGGATTCCAATGACGTCTGACGTTTTTGAAGTCTTATAATCCAAAACATCTCTTGAAGAACCTTTTTGGATGCGGTTCTAAGTACAGACGATGTTGCTGTATGTCCATTATGTAAAAATGGATGGATGGATGGATGGATGGATGGATGGATGGATTGATGGATGGAAACATTCCATGGATGTCAAAGGTTCTTCACAGAACCCTCCACTCTGACAAAGAACCATTGAGGAACCTTTATTTTTTAAGCACACTGACATGAGAGAAAATGCTATTTCCAGACTGAAAATACATTAAGGCAAACATTTGAAATGTGGAACACATGATATTTGGGTTCTTTTCACAAAGGAACATTTAGAACTTTTCCTTCTTTTTCTTTCTTTCTATTTTCTTTTTTTTTACATCAAGATTTCAACAGAAAGTTGAAGCGAGACAAAAATAAACCTGAACGTGAGAACCGGCCATCATTTTCAGTGCTGACAGCCGCATGTCACACTCCAACATCATTCCAGCTGTGTGTGTGTGTGTGTGTGTGTGTGTGTGTGTATGTGTGTGTTGTAGGACCTCCCAGCATGCAGCTTTACGACTGATTATAATCCTCTTTAATTCAGAAGTCAACAAATACACAAACAACAGATATACACACTCACAGAACAGGGTTCTCTGGATTGGTTCTATACTGAAGGTGAAACCTTCTTTTGCAAACTTCTACATAGAACATTTGAGAACCTTTTCAAGGAAGCATACTGAAGAGCCCTTGAGAATATTTGTTTGAAAATAATAATAAGAAGAACTGAGGGCATGAAGCCTTTATTATCACCACACACACATTACAGCACAGTGGAATTTCCCGGCTGAGGAAGTTGGGGGGCAGAG
Source organism: Hemibagrus wyckioides (assembly GCF_019097595.1). Lineage (NCBI taxonomy): Eukaryota > Metazoa > Chordata > Actinopteri > Siluriformes > Bagridae > Hemibagrus > Hemibagrus wyckioides. Next base: position 18,037,312 of record NC_080732.1, on the reverse strand, counting down.
AGCAGGGGCAGCTATGATACAGTGCCCCTGGAGCAGAGAGGGTTAAGGGCCTTGCTCAATTGCCCAACAGTGGAGCTTGGCGGTGCTGGGGGCATAAACCCCGATCAGCAACCCAGAGCCTTGACCACTTGAGCCACCACTGCCCCTATAAAGGGCACTCTTAACAATAAAAAAGGTTTTAGGGAATGTAGAACCCAATAAAGTAACCAGAAATCAGAAGAATTGAAGTGGGATGTTTCTAGAACGCTTAGAACAAACCAAATAAGGAAAATGTTTTCCCAACAGAAATGATCCTGAATTAAAGGTGAAATAAAGAGGTAATGATTTGTGAGTACGTGTTTCAGAGTGTTTCAACGAAGTGACATTAAAAATCTGAAACACAGCTCGGAGGAAATCTCATTTAACTCCGGAAACTTAATTGCGTGTCACCGCGCTATAGCGAGAGAGCCGAGCATTTTACAGGGACGCATAAGACAGAGAGAGAGAGAGAGAGAGAGAGAGAGAGAGAGAAAAGAGACAGTCTATGATTTTTTTTGTTAATTGTGTGTAAATGATCTCATTAAAGGACATCCACAGGGGGCTGAAACACTGCGCTGTTCCTCTCTGCTCTGTCCTGAGGGTTTTATTTTACATTAATCTCTCTGGCAGAAACATTTATTCAAATTAAAAGAGAGGAAGGGGGGAGGAAGAGAGGGGAGGGAGAGGGGGGGAGAGAGAGAGAGAGAGAGAGAGAGAGAGACAGAGAAAGAGAGAGAGAGAAACACAAGAAAAAGATAGAGAGAGAGAGAGAGAGAGAGAGAGAGAGAGAGAGAGAGAGAGAGAGAGAGGACAAAAGAGAGAGAGTGAGAATAAGAGTCAGCACAAGGAGCAAGGGAGAGAGCAATGGGAAAGGAGAGAGAGAGAGAGAGAGAGAGAGAGAGAGAGAGAGAGACAGACAGACAGACAGACAGACAGAGAGGAAAAAACAAAGAGAGAAGTAGGGATGGAGAAAAAGTACAAGTCTGTGAAGTGTTTTGTTCCTCTTAAAGCTCAGGAATGTGTCAAGGATCACACTTTCATTTTTATTATTTTATTTCATACTTTTTATCTGTTTATAGCTCCATTTAATGAGGGGGAACATCTGTGAAATTCAAGAGAGAGAGAAAATGAGTCTGGTGATTGTTTATAGCTGCTTTAACGTTTCGTGAGAAGTGGAACTCGTTTCACAGGACGAGCCTCAATAAACGATGCTGAGTCCAGTTATAAAGCTTTATGAACCGCATGTGTCACATTCACACACTCTTCATTTGTCCTCTGGGGAGAATTTAATGAAAGTACTTGCCTCCAGGTCGAAAGACTGAAACATTCAGTGTAACTTTAAACGAAACACACACACACACACATTACGCTGCAGGTGTAATGGAGTCTGGGACGCATGTTGACCTCCCAGCATTGTCCTCTATCTGACTCGTATCTGACCTCAATCTAGCTGAAGATAAGTGACAAGCTGTAATATTTGGATTATTGATCTATGGGATAAGTAATAAATCGTCTCACTTACATGAGACACACATGCTGTCATAGCGCCCTCGTCTTCGTCCTCATCCTCATTCCCAGAGCCTATGTCTCAGAGTTTTTATTAAATCAGAACAGAAGCTGTCTGTGGATGGGTTGGTTGGTGGGTATCCAATCCATTTTCCTTAAATAGAAAAATGAAGGAGTGTGTAAATGTCTGCAGAAAAATAAAGAGACACAGAGACATTCAAAACTGTTTAATACAAGTTATACAAAACTGACCAATCACATTCCAGCACCGGATAATACAACACTGTGTCTTTTATTGTTTCCCTGACAGACTATCCCGGTTGAAGGACATCCTGACCTTCAGCAAGGTCATGAGTCGTATATTGAGGTTGAGGACTGGTTCAAGGACTACGTGGGCCTGCACCTGGCCAATCAGCAAGCTAAAAGACGTCCGGCTTCGAATTTCAAAACCGGGAAACTGAGGAAGATGTTCGGATGGGGAGACTTCCACTGCAGTGTGAAATCTGCCGCGCTGGACCTTCTCATCAAAGGCAAGATCGTTGACCACGGAAATGGAACGTTCAGCATCCACTTCCTGTGTAACAGCACCGGCGTCGGGAACGTCAGCATCGGGTTAACGCCGTCCAGCAAGACGGTGGAGTTCAGGTCGGCACGGGAAGAGGTGACGGAATCGGTGGAGTCGAAGCTGTTCAACTGCAGGGTGGAGTCGGAGAAGGTGGAGCAGAGCAAGAGGGGCATGCGGTGCAGCTACGATCCCTCACAGAGCTGCGAGCATCAGCACACACAGAGTCACGTGGCGTGGCTGTGTTCCAAACCGTTCAAGGTCATCTGCGTGTACGTGTCCTTCCGCAGCGTGGACTACAACCTGCTGCAGAAAGTCTGTCCGGATTATAACTATTACAGCGACACCCCGTACTTCCGATCTGGATGATCCCTCCGTCACAGAGTCTAGTCTAGTGTAGCTAGGGAAGGGAAACTCAGTATCTGTGAGTGTTTAGTGATTCTAGGTGCTGCTGTACACGGGACAGCTTCTGCTCCAGGTCAAAAAGTTATGATTTGATTCATTTCAAATATTTGAGCATGTACATTTCATACATCCTTTATCCTTATTAAAAAAGATCAAAAGTTGAGACGCATGAGAAAACATGACATCATTTCCACTAAGGGAACATTATGAGTGAGCATCGATGTGGGCTGGTTTGTGCCGTGTATTGTGGAATTTCTTCCCCGAGTGCACGTTGCAGTGCATTGAGAGATTGAGAGAGACAGCTCTTAAAATGTCCAACTCCCTGATCAGCGCCTCGACTACTGACCTGAGAGAGCTGACCCAGCCACAGTCATAACACGCAGTAAAGGGATGTAGATATTCAGTAGGGCAATGCGTTTATGTTCCTGAGTAAACAACTGAAACCGTTATCAACTTCAAAACTGAATAAAAATGGATTTTAAATCATTTCCGTGTGACATCGTTGTTTCCTGTAGTCATCTTAGTCATTCAAAAACGTTTTAACTAGCATGCTAGCTAGCTGTTTTGCTAGCAAACAAACTTCTAGATATAATCTTTAATTGTAATGTTACACCTCCTGCATTCCTGAAGTCTGTGGTCAGCATATTGTCTCTTGATGCCTAAAACCCTCTGGAAGTTCAAACTATATCCAAAATACAGCATGTGATCGAGAAAATGTAAATGCTAGTCACGTCTAAGATTAAACAGGACTGTTCCCCTCAGCTCTGGTTCTGTGTAAACAGAATATATTTCTCAGAATTAATTTAACGATGTAAATGATGCTGATGTCTGTCGCCAGGTTCTAATGATAGACAGATTTGATTAAATACTTTTCTTTTGGTGCAGTGGACACTTTTTGCACCTCACACACACTCGAGCACGTCATTTGGAGCGAAGCTGTGCTTTATCACACCGCGTCAGCAGCATCGTCTCTTTAATGCTTTTTTCCCCTCTGTCTGCACATCTGTCTTCAGTGACATTGATGAAATGTTAAAAATATTTCCGAAGGCAGATATCCCTCGGTTTGAAGTGAAGGTGATGAAAACCTACATGAATATGACATCCTGAAAGCGGCATGAAGCTTAACACCCGAGTCAACACTGCGTCAGAGTCTTTAGAGGAACTCGAGGGCTTCACCGCTGTCTCGCTCTCCACACGTCTACAGGATGGCTAACTATCGTTGATATGATGCTGTCTGTTCTCTTAGCAGAGTTGTAAACATTTTTCAACTAGATTTCCTGACACATCGGCTCGTCTCATCCGTCTTAATTATCGGTGTTGGAGGAAAAACATCACATCACAAGTGAGGAATCACACATGCAGTTTATTCAGGATTTCTCTCAGATGTGATGGAGCTGATAATGAATTTCCACATGACTGCAGGGGGGGGGGGTGTGTGGTTTATTTGAGTTAAAGCACAAGCTGAAAATTGATATAAAAAAATAATATGAAAAAAAAATCTGAAGATTTATTTTTTTGTTTTATTTATTTTATAAAATATAAAACAAAATATTAGGTATGAACATACAAATATTACATATATACAAATATTTAATATTAAAACAATATTAAAATTGATTATACTATATAATTTTAATAGATTTGTTTATATTATTATTAGAAAACATTATATTATTATTAGAAAAATATTATTGATGATATTTAACAATCCATCTTTAAATTTATTAAGGTATTTTTGTATTTATGGCTTTCTTGTCTCTTGCACATTACTGTATTAAGAACTCACTGACTGATGCCCAACTAAATGTTTTTGATAATTCAGTTTGATTCTTTCAGAAGTAGGAATACTTATTTACGGGAATTATTCACAGATTTCCAGACCGAAGTGTTGTATATGAGGTTTTGTATGCAGTCATTCATATCACTTTTAATAATACATAACACATTCGTATTTTGTGTAGTTCTGGAGATTCACTCTAACGGGAGAGTCAATATGACTCACCTTGATTGAATCGACTCTTTAAATGAATCGATTCATTTAAACACGATTCAATTCAGGTTGGACTCAGTTCAGCACCACAACCAGAATGTTATTTAGCACAAATATACCTCAACATTGTGAAAAAATGTCAAAAAAAATCATTTATTTATTGATTTATTTTTAAAAAGGAAGACGAAAAAAGAAAGAACCGATTCGTTCACCGCGAGTCACCCTTATCAGCTGTTCGTTCTGTACATACGTACGTGTGACGTCATCACGCACCATCATCTGCTGGGGTTTTACAGCGTGACAAGCGGAGGAGAGAAAAACGGAGGAGATGCTTTAAAAAAATAAAATAAAATAAAAAACGCCACAGTTTCAAAGACACAAGGTAAACATTTAATAAGCGATAAACTTGTTTACAGTCTGTTTTAGTGTTTTATTTATTTGTTTTTTTTGTGCCGGACCGGAAACCGTGTTTGTTTATATATTGTTTATATTAATGCGGCACAACATGGAAGCGGTAATAATCTCATTATGGTCTAAATTATAAATTGGTAAATAATTTTACTTGGATTTCGTTTCATTTCGTTAACAGTCTGAGTGAATAGTGAGAAAACGGATAGAAAGCGCAGTGTTTGCGCAGCTGCTGTTTGGCTACAATGCAGGTGAATGAATTAATGATGAATGGAGGCCTTGATCACGATTGTGCGCATGCGTAGTAGTGCGAAAGGGCTGCTTTCTAACTGTCTATACATCTGTATACTTTTGACAAGGGCCAAATTGTCAGAGAATCTCCAAAGCAGCAGGTCATCTGGTTTGTTCTCTGTATGCAGTGGTGCTGCTGCAGTCTTGATGCAGAGTGTGTGTGTGTGTGTGTGTGTGTGTGTACTACAGGTTGCCCCAAAATTCTCTACACATTTGCGAAATGAACAACAAAAGATCTTCTACATGACTGTCATTTTTTTGTGCCACAGAGTCGTCTCTGTTTCTCACGATGGTCTCGCATTAACACACCTGGTGTGTAATCACACCTCGAATGCGTTCCTTTAAATGATGTTTCTGCTGTATCGTTTCCTGTGCACAGATCTGTTCCTTCTTTCTTCTGAATCATACCTGCTAAATCCCCAAGAATCTGCCGTTGCTATAGAAACGATCATGTATCAGAACGAATCGTTAATATAAACCTGCGATGAAAATAAATAACCACGTTCTGACCAATCGAGAATTCAACAGTGCAGTGATCTATGAAATAATCTAATCCTGTGTGTACATCATTCATTTGTTTGTATATTTCTTCTCTTCCAGTTCATCCGGAGACATGGACAGCGGACACTAGTACGTGTTGTATAGATGATTACTGAAAATCAATCATTATAGAGAATAATGATGAGTGATTTCTCTATTAATTCGTGTGTGTGTGTTTAGCAGCGGTTATGCCCGGGAGTACTTTGACCGCTTTGTCCAGAGTCAGGACTCCTCAGTTGTGAATAAATTTCAGCAGAAATACTGGAAGACCAAACAGACGCTGATTAAAGTGACGGGGAAGAAAGAGGACGAGCATGTGGTCGCCTCGGACGCGGACCTCGACGCCAAACTGGAGGTGAGAATCGAGCGACGGCTGAAATGACACTTTAAGATCGAATCAATCTGAGTCACTCTGACTCAGTAACACTCATTTCAGTTATTTTCTTACTGCAGGTTTTTCACTCGGTGCAGAGGACGTGCATGGAGCTCCTCAAAGTGATAGAACAATACCAGAGGAGGATCTGTGGTACGTAGAGATTCAGACGTCTTTAAAACCTCAGCTCTGATAGAAGTACATCAGGTTTACGAGACAAGACCCAAAAACATCTAGTGTTATCAAACTTGCAGCATTTTTATTTTAATCCCCTTTAAAGCTCTCTCTTTGTAACGAGTTTCACTCATCCTGGTGTTTCTCCCATTTCTGGAATCAGCTTTTGTCATGAAATCCAGAGCTGCCAGGGTTTTTTTTTTTTCCTGGATTTCTCTTACAACGGAGAATCTTTCCAGCTTCAGTCCTATTTTTAATTTCAGGAACAAAAAGATGTCGTACGGAGTAAAATCTGGTGAATATTCACAATAATGTGTGAAGTGAAAACTACATTTTCTGTTTTATTTTCTGTAGTGAAAGCCGCTGATTAACAGTCTTTTCAGACGAAAACGAACACTGTGAACAAATCTGTTAGTGTAAAAAATAAACACATCATGATCATCGTTGTCACATTTGAAATCTGTGTATTTTTGGGTCCCTCTTCATACACTGATCAGGCATAACATTATGACCACCTGCCTAATATTGTGTTGGTCCCCCTTTTGCTTCCAAAACAGCCCTGACCCGTGTGTTCAGCCCTGATCACTGTGTATTCTGACCCCTTTCTATCAGAACCAGCATTAACTTCTTCAGCAGTTTGAGCAACAGTAACTTGTCTGTTGGATCGGATCACATGGCCCGGCCTTCACTCCCCACGTGCATCAGTGAGCCTCGGCCGCCCATGACCTTGTCACCGGTTCACCACTGTTCCTTCCTTGGACCACTTTTGATAGATACTGACCACTGCAGACCGGGAACACCCCACAAGAGCTGCAGTTTTGGAGATGCTCTGATCCAGTGGTCTAGCCATCACAATTCGTCCCTTCATCAAACTTGCTCAAATCCTTACACTTGTCCATTTTTCCTGCTTCTAACGTCAACTTTGAGGACAAAATGTTGACTTGCTGCCTAATATATCCCACCCACTAACAGGTGCCATGATGAGGAGATACTCAGTCTTATTCACTTCACCTGGCACTGCTCATAATGTTATGCTTGATCGGTGTATATTAATGCACATCTTATGTGTTATTGTTCAGTCCCTCTAGGATTTCAAAGTTTTTTGGCCAAAAATGCTCGATTTATGATGATTTTTTTTTTTCCAAAATCTGTAATGCAGCATGCAGAGTATTTTTAGGTTTGGATTTTTTGCAGAAATTAGTGAAATTTAACATTTGCTGACATCGTACATTATTTATTGTAACTCTAAACAGATAAAAAGCATGACGTTTCTTTCTTTTATTGGTGATAAAATGTGAGTGTTGTTAAATTGTTCGTGACATTCGGTTATAGGAAAATAATCATCTTTGTGGTTTTTTCAGTTCTGTCTCAGGAGGAGAACGAGCTGGGACGCTTCCTGCGCTCTCAGGGCTCTCAGGACAAAAGCCGAGCGGGAAAGATCATGCAGGCCACGGGGAAAGCTCTCTGCTTCTCCTCTCAGCAGAGGTGTGTGTTAAATGAAGCCACACACACACACACACACACTTGTGCATGGACTACAGAGACAGCATGCTGAAATCTGCTTATTATTATTGTGTAAATAAACTTTTATAAACTATTTATTGCTGTTTATTTTTCTGGATGTGATATTTTTAAAGATATAATGCTGAATATATTTCAGTATAAATTAATAAATAATGACGGCTGGTTTTACAAAATCTCAAGCCATGCAAACTCGTCCCTGTTATTTCCCGAGAAATTATGTCATTTTTGTCAGAAACGGTCCGGTCTGCTGATCTCTGCTCTCTGTAGGCTGGCGTTGCGCGTCCCGCTCTGCCGCCTGTACCAGGAAGTGGAGACGTTCCGCTACAGAGCCATCTCAGACACGTGGCTGACCGTGAACAGGATGGAGCAGGCGAGGACCGAGTACCGCGGAGCTCTGCTGTGGATGAAGGACGTCTCCCAGGAGCTGGACCCCGACACGCACAAGCAGATGGAGAAGTTCCGGAAGGTCAGTCACACCAGGACGCATGCTCTTATTGTGGAATCCTTCAGATGACCATGAGTGTATCACGTGTTAGAGCTAAAGTTAAAGCAGCGGTTTCAGCTGTTTCATTTCGTCATTTCAGGGCCTGAAAAATGTCACCTGGATCGCGGTAATATATACAGATATTTTTTTACCTTTTATTCATTTTAAGGTGTCGTTCAAATCACATGATTGTTACAGATCTTGAAAGAGTGAAAACCTAAACACACCCAAGATACAGACCGCAGCTTTAATGTAAATTGTGTATGTAAATGAAAAACTGATGCTGTGATAATGAATTCATGGATATTTTTAGTTCTGTATAATATGTTGGAATTTTCTAACAGTTACATGCAGATTAGAAGCAGCTGATTTGATGGTGAAATGTTTGTACTGAATCTGTAAATTTGTGAAATCTGTGTGTGTGTGTGTTTATGCAGCGTGTTATTAGTTTGTTATCTAAGCAGCACATCATGATCTATATTGTGTATATATACACCGATCAGGCATAACATTATGAGCAGTGAGAGGTGAAGTGAATAAGACTGCCAAATGTCAGAAATGTAAATGCTCCTCTAAGATCACAGCATTGAACCCATTATTATAATTTATTTTTATTAAAGAATTACACATCAGGTGTCCTTAAGAAAAGTTCATTTGTGATATTACTTACATTATGGCAGGCTGTAATGTACATGGATCAGGCATAACATTATGATCAGTGCCAAGTGAAGTGAATAAAACTGAGTATCTCATCATCATGGCCCCTGTTAGTGGGTGGGATATATTAGGCAGCAGGTGAATATTTTGTCCTCAAAGTTGATGTTAGAAGCAGGAAAAATGGACAAGTGTAAGGATTTGAGCGAGTTTGATGAAGGGACACATTGTGATGGCTAGACCACTGGATCAGAGCATCTCCAAAACTGCAGCTCTTGTGGGGTGTTCCCGGTCTGCAGTGGTCAGTATCTATCAAAAGTGGTCCAAGGAAGGAACAGTGGTGAACCGGTGACAGGGTCATGGGCGGTCAAGGCTCACTGATGCACGTGGGGAGTGAAGGCTGGCCCGTGTGATCCGATCCAACAGACGAGCTACTGTTGCTCAAACTGCTGAAGAAGTTAATGCTGGTTCTGATAGAAAGGGGTCAGAATACACAGTGCAGGACGGGTCAGGGCTGTCTTGGCAGCAAAAGGGGGACCAACACAATATTAGGCAGCTGGTCATAATGTTATGTCTGGTCAATGTATTATGGAAATGTTTTTAAGTGGCACCATGTGATGTTTTTGTCATGTTTTCTCCCCATGCAGGTTCAGGCTCAGGTGCGTCTCACTAAGACCGGCTTTGACAAGCTGAAGAACGACGTTTGTCAGAAGGTGGATTTACTGGGAGCCAGTCGATGTAACCTGCTCTCACACGTCCTTACTAACTACCAGGTGAGACGCTTTGTCCTAATCCACTTTAGAGAAACAGTTCACGTTTGCATGATACAGCCATGGACGTCGTTTAGTTTTTGTCTTTTTCTGATTTTCAGACTACGTTGCTGCATTTCTGGGAAAAAACCTCTCACACCATGGCCGCCATTCACGAGAGCTTTAAAGGCTGTCAGCCGTACGAGATCTCGGGGCAGAAGGTCAGAGCGTTCACCACGTCCAGATTAACAAAAATAAACACTTATAAACACACGAGATCAGGACACGTGGAAACGTGTAAATAAAGAGTGAAGAGTGAGTGTGTCTGTGTACAGGGTGTTTACTGTAACCGGTTTCAGGACGTAAACATTAACATTTATTATTAATTATCTCAACTAACACCTGGACCGAAATTATGGCTTATTTTTAGGGCAAAAAAAATTGTAAGTTAGTGATTTTGGTATATTTTACTGTTAAAATTCAAAGCTGTTAAAAAAAATGTAATGCCGCAGAAAGAAAATGTAATAAAATAATTAAAGTAATAAATAAAATGTATTAAAATATAATAAAGTAAAATAAGAAATATTGTGAAAAAACAATACATGAATAAACATGGTAAAAAGATAAAAATATTATATAATTCTATAATATAATTATTGTATGTATTACTTATATAATATAATTATTATTATATTTTTATTTATTTATTTATTTATTTGTTTGTATATGCAGGAGAATAAAGGATCTGATCCAGGAGCAAAGAAACGGACAAAGAAAAAAAGCAAGACGAAAACAGAGGAAGACAGATCGAGTCCCGCCTTAGAAGACACGTGAGACCCATTTTCTCCTGTTATACGTTTCCCAGTTTCTTGAGTTTAACGTCTGACGTGACTCTTCGCTGTGTTTCCAGGCTGATTTCAATAGACGAGGATCAGAATCCGGACACGGACCAGACAGGTAGAAATCAAGCATGGGTCTGAATCACAGAGAAATAAAACCCTACAGGACGTGCTGTTGGGGGAAAATAATCACCCTCAGGGTGGTAAAAAGTCCTAAAAGTATAAAAAGTCCTAAAAGCCTGAATATAAATGATACGATATGATCTTTTATTGAACATACAGCTAATAAATGTCCTGAAAGCAGCTGATTTTTAAACGAAGCCGTAGAAATGTGGCGTGATCATCAGGCGTGTGTTTAGGAGCCGGTGAGGAAGCGCCACACGGAGAGCTCAGAGCTCAGGACAAGGACGGACTGAGCATGCTCACCGAGATCTTCAGCTCTGCCTCCGTAGAGGACGCAGATTTCTCCCGGGAATGGAGGGACGTGTTCGGAGAGGACGAGGGCGCGGACGGAGGGACATCTCCGCTCACAGATGCTCATCCTGAGGAGGAAATGGAGAAGGAGGAAGAGAAGGCTTCGTTCTTCCTCCCGTCCAAACTCCTGGACCAGAACATCCTCAACCTGCAGTCTGCAGCCTCGGGTAGATCAGATTCCCTGACGTCAGTTAGATAAAGAAACAACGTTTAAAGCGTTTGATGCGTTAGTTACTGCTTTTGTTAGTGACTGAAGAGAACTAAACACGTGCATTGATATTAGAATTATTATTAAAAATAATAATGATGATGAGTAATAATTTGTAAATATTGCCCATTCTAGGATGGATTTTGGGTAATCCCAAAAGCTCCTCAGGGCCGAGTGATCAAACTCCAGCAGCCAGTCAGATCACGTCCAAACCGTCAGCAAGAGGTACGCCGCAGGAACACGTGACACGCCTGATCTACGTATCAGGAATATTTATTACGTTTTTATCTAAACTGATAACCCAGTTATAATAATCCAGTTAAACCACAGGCTTCAACTTTGTTAAAAATTAATGGTCAGGATTCACCAGATTCTTTATTTAAATCCTAATTTAGACTTTCAATTCAATTCAAGTTGATTCGATTTGTAACAATGGACATTGCAGCTTTACAGAAAAACAAAAAACATCCTAGATGTCAGACAAAATCATCCCTAGTGAGCAAGCCTAAGGTGACTGTGACAAAGGAAAAACTCCCTTAGATGATATGAGGAAGAAACCTTGAGAGGAACCAGACTCAAAAGGGAACCTCATCCTCATTTGGGTGACACTGGAGAGTTGTTGTTGATCTTTCAGTTGCTGCCTATGTGTGTGAGGGGTCACCACAGGGGGTTTTTACACCGGATGCCCTTCCTGATGCACCCCTCCCATTTTATCCGGGCTTCGGACCGGCACTGCATCCAGTGGCCAGGGCTTGGGCACTGCCTGGGAATAGAACCCGGGCCTGCCGCATGGTAGGCGAGAAACCTACCACTGAGCCACTGCAGAGTGTGATTATAAATTATTCTAAACACTGGAGAGTGTGATATGAACAATGTCCTTTCTGCAGCCATGTACAGTCAGTTGTGTGATGCAGATACAGCATATGTAGAATGTTAATGATCAAGTGCATCATGGGTATTTACACCGGCTGTATAGAAATCCACACAGTATACAGGAAATAACTTCAACAAGAGGAAACGTCTGAATAGTGTCGAGTCACAGGATGTCGATGGTGTTAATCCCGGGTCCGGATTTTAATCCGAGGTTAAGATTTAATTATTGATTTTTTTAAGCCATGTATAAAAAGTTTTTAATTTAACGACAGTCAGAAGACTTAGTTCTGTTTTCTCTGTCTGTGTGTGTGTGTGTGTGTGATGTACAGACACTAGCGAAAGTGTGAAGGATCGCTCTGCATGGTTCAACCTCTTCGCCGATTTGGATCCCCTCACCAACCCAGACGCAGTCGGCAGAACAGACAAGGAGCACGAGCTCTTCACTGCGTAAGAGCAGAATCCTCCCGCTAGATTTCTGTCCACTCGGCGGCCGTCTAAGAGACGCTCGCTCGGACGAGGAGAGACACGAGTACCAAATACAGATCGCTGTTTTAAAATACAGTTTAATTCTCATCGAAAGTGGTTCAAATCACTCCATGTTGATATCAGACATAGATTCAATTTGGGATTGATGGAAATTTACAAGTCCACTTGACCCGCTAACGTTTCTTTACTCTATAATAAGAACATTTCACACATTTCCTAGACTTGTTGTTATAACCATGTTATAACAGCTGCATAAACGATTGATTCACTACTTCCGCTTTTCTGCTCGTCCGTTATCTGAAGCACTTTAAGGACTCTAAAGGATTATTTTCCAGTATAATAATCCCTGCAGAGTAAAACAAAAAAAAAAAAAAAAAAAATCTCATGCTGAACCAAAAATAAATCATGTTCATAGGCCATATTTACAGCATCATAACCATGAAAAGAAAACATTCATAACATGTCATAATGGCATTTATTTATATTTATTTATTAAGAAGCATGTTTATTATTATGTTTGTATCAACGTTACGCGTTATGAACTGTCATGAGCATTATGAGTAGTGTTCATAACACATATCTCGCGTTATAAGACATTATATCAGTGTCGCAGGAATTCCAAGTGTGTGATTAGTTTCAGATATTTTCAATTATTATTCCTTTCGTATTCTGTAAGTAAATGTAGTAAACTTCATAGAAAGCATGAATATAGGTGGAATAAAAGGTTGTTTAAAATAGAAATGTCTGTCTCGTGCGCTTGAGTGCAAATGATTATGGAGCACCAAGTTTTAGGGATGAAGATGATTTTATTTGTATGTCTGATTGGCCAAAAAAGTGCTGCATTGGTGCAAACAGTCAGATCTCAGTGTGATTGGATAAAAGAAAGTGCACTATTGTGAGATTTGATGCTCTAATCTATTTAAAAGTTTCTACATGTTGGTCATGAGAATGCTCAATTCAAGTAGGATCGATTTGCTAAATTTCACTCCTCCTGGATGTTTACGTAAAACAGTATGATCTGAGTTGATGAGCAAATGTTCAATTCAATTCAGTTTTCAATTCAATTTTATTTGTGTAGCACTTTTAACAAAGAGCATTATCTCAAAGCAGCTTTACATGAGAAACAACATAAGAAAACAACAAACATATAAACAGACAAACAGTCCTAGATGTTATCCCAAGTGAGCAAGCCTGAGATGACTGAGGCGACTGTGGCAAGGAAAAACTTAGATGGTATGAAGAAGAAACCTTGAGAGGAACCAGACTCAAAAGGGAACCCATCCTCATTTGGGTGACAGCGGAGAGTGAGATTATATTGTGCATGTATGTGTAGTCAATTGTGTGATGCCGATACAGCATGTGTAGAATATTATGTAAATTAATAAGGAGGTTATTGTCATCCACAGCGCTGTGTTGTTGTTTGATAGCTAACATGCCACAGAATTCCACAGAACTAGTGTAGAACCGCAACTTTTATTTTGGTCAGATAAAACAAAACCAAAGGATATTCTCAGAGGAGTCTATCCAATACCTGTATTTCTGATTGACTGGTCAAATTCAAATGGTCAGTTTTCGGCTTTGGAGTGTGATTAGATGAAACAAAGTGCACTTCTATGTTTGTCTTGATCCCAGTATTGTACTCTGCGAGTTTGAGGGAAATTAGAGAGCAGTGATTTTTTCACTAAAACACAAAGGCTATCCCCTTATAGATTTTTTTTTTAGGTTAAAAAGTTGCATTGTTGAATTTTCCTGAAATTCACGCCATACATCAGGGGGGCAAAGACTAATCTGTGGTGTAAATTTGGCGTTTTTGTCATGCTCTAAAGCTGAGATCCGAGGCTCTAATCTATTCAGTGGGTTTCTGCATATTGGACATTGCAGACCTCTGTTCAAGTAGAATTGCTAATCCTACGATCGCTAAATTTTTTTACCCTACATGGACGGTAGGATTTGTAATGATGAGTAGAAGCTGTTTAATAGCTAACATTTCAGAGAATTCTACAGGAAGCTAATAAGACAAAAAATATATCTTACTGCATGAATGGATCCAAAACCTGTGTATTTGAATGACTGGTCTAATTCAAATAGTCAGATCTCAGCTTTGGGGTGTGATTGGATGAAACAAAGTGCACTGTTGTGATTGTCTTGATCCCAGTAACATACAAGGTGAATTTGGGGGAAATTAGAAAAAGCTGAATTTTTCACCAAAACACAAAGGCTAACTAGATTTTAGTGTTTTTGGCTGAAAAAGTTGCAGCGTTCAATTTTCCTGAAATTCACACCATATATTAGGGAGGTGAAACCTAATCTGTGGTGTAAATTTTGCATTTCTATCCCACTCTGGAGCTGAGATCTGAGGCCATAATCTATTCAGTGGGTTTCTGCATATTGGACATTTGAACTAAAATTTTTTACTCTACATGAATGTTTACTGAAAACGGTAGGATTTGTAATGATGAGCAGAAGCTGTTTAATAGCTAACATTTCAGAAAATTCTACAGGAAGCTAATAAGACAAAAAATATATCTTACTACATGAATGGATCCAAAACCTGTGTATTTGAATGACTGGTCTAATTCAAATGGTCAGATCTCAGCTTTGGGGTGTGACTGGATGAAACAAAGTACACTGTTGTGATTGTCTTGATCCCAGTAACATACAGTGTGAATTTGGGGGGAAATTAGAAAAAGTTGGATTTTTCACCAAAACACAAAGGCTAACCCCTTATTAATTTTTTTAGGTTAAAAAGTTGCATTGTTTAATTTTCCTGAAATTCACACCATACATTAGGGAAGCAAAGACTAATCTGTGGTGTAAATTTGGTGTTTTGATCCGAGGCTCTAATATCTTCAGTAGGTCTCTGTATGTTGGACATGGGAGAGCTCAGTACATTGTTCCATAAAACAAGTTACTTACCATCTTTATTTATTTTATAGCAGCTTTAAAACAGTCATTCTCAGAAGGTTGAACGTACCCGGCGAATTTGAGGGAAATTAGAAAAAGTTGAATTTTTCACCAAAACACAAAGGCTAACCCCTTATAGATTTTAGTTTTTGGGTGAAAAAGTTGCAGTGTTCAATTTTCCTGAAATTCCCACCATATGTTAGGGAGGTGAATACAAAATTAGGGCAGAAATGTGGCATTCCTATCACCTTCCACAGCTGAGATTTGATGCTCTAATCTATTTAAAAGTTTCTATATGTAGGTCATTAGAATGCTCAATTCAAGTAGGACTGATATCCAATACCTGTGTGTCTGGAGTGTGATTGGATGAAACAAAGTGCACTATTGTATTTGTCTTGATCCCAGTAACATACAGTGTGAATTTGGGAGAAATTTTAGAAGGTTGAATTTTTTCACCGAAACACAAAAGGCTGACGTCTCAGATTTTTTATGGTGAAAAATTTGCGTTGTTCAATTTTCCTGAAATTTACCCCATGTGTTTGGAAAGTAAAGGCACATCTGTGGTGTAAATTTGGCATTTCTGTCGCACGCTAGAGCTGAGATCTAAGGCTCTAATCCGTTCAGTAGCTATCATACTACATGAATGTATCCAATATATATATATAGTGTATATCTCTGATTGATTGATCTAATTCAAATGGTCAGATCTCAGCTTTGGAGTATGATTTGATGAAACATAGTGGAGTATTGTGATTGTCTTGATCCCAGTAATGTATTCTGTGAATTTGAGGGAAATTAGAAAAAGTTGAATTTTTCACTAAAACACAAAGGCTAACCTCTTATAAGATCTTTTGTTTGAAAAAGTTGCGTCGTCAATTTTCCTAAAATTCACACCACGTGTTTGCGAAGTGAAAACTAATCTGTGGTGTAAATTTGGTGTTTTTTTAATCACACGCCAGAGCTCCGATTCCTTCCTTAGGTTTTAGTGTGTCTGTAGGATTTCTCTCGACGAGTTAGACACAAAAAGGTACATATTGAACAGTTATGCCCTTTACTTTTAGAGTGGGGTTTTAAATCTCTCAGGGGATAGATTGGACAAGACAATTTATTAATACTAAAACTTTTATCTTAGAATTTTTTTAAATGTAAGTATTGAGTGAATGAAAACATTGAATTAATCTCAGACTCAAAAAACCGTCGTTGTCGCCACCTAGTGGTGCAGTCACGCAACTTCACAGCACAACCAGCAGATGGCGGTGTTGCACAGTTCACCTGTAGTAGCGGGAGGAGAAGATTTTGAACGGTGTTGCTCACCTGGAGAAGGCCATTAAGCTACAGGTGATACTGAAGGTGCTTAAAGGTAATGATTAAGAATTTTTTTTCTAAACTTTGTATCAGTTAAATGGATGAACATGTTTATCGTTTCGTATAAAACTCTAGTCTAAAGTGTTTTCAGTCCAACCGAGCAAGATATCCAAACAAACCACAACTAAAGTGTTTGTTAAATTGTTTGTTCATAGTTGTTTAATTTTTTTAAAATGTTTTCTGAGGTTTTTTCTGTATTGGTATCTTCTTCCTGTAGGACAAAGCAAATGCCTTACACATAGCTACTAACTCAGTTAAAAAAACCTTCTCAGTCTTAGTCCCTACATGTAGAAAAGCACATTATTATTTACTGCCACAAGAAAGTATTTCTATTTTAAAACATTATTTTAAACAACAAAATAAACGTTAAAGTATTTGAGATTTTTGATTTTGCACATTTAAAACAAAATACTCTGAATCTAAAAATAGATTATTCTTACCAAGTACAGCATTTAGATTTGGATTTATTAGTGCTTAGTTACATGTTTCTAGTTTTAATTTATTTATTTATTAATTTTTTTAAAATTCATGCTAAAGAAAAAAAAAATCGAGTCGATGGCGATTGTAGGTTTGTGGAGGATCCCTACAGAACATAGTGCTCTTGATTTTATTTACTTGACCTGCTTACTTAAAAATAAATTTAGGGAGGTGACCGGTGCTTAAGAAGCAAAAAATAATTTTTTTTTTTTTTTTAAATTCCAACAAATAAAAAAATAACCCACTTAATTCTAAATATCCAGTTTTATGTAAAGTGTTTTCAGCTCTTTTTATTCAGATATTCATACTTTAAATTTCTTTAAAATTTTAATTTATTGAAGGAATCTCTGGTGTTGGTGCTTTGCAACAGTCAGAGGTCAAGCAAGTTTTTCTCTCGTTTTCTTAATTAATTCTGTTACTTTTAAGCTAAATAGCTATACACAGAACATGTAAATACAGTGGAATGCAGAATCCTGCTATAGATCCACTGTGTTGTGATCATGTTTCTAAAAATTACATACTACACCTTTAAATCCTGTAAAAATTATGTATTTTTCTTTAACAGTAAATGTCCATTAGCCATTATGGGGTGTGTGTGGGGTGGGGTTCTATCCCATGAGACTAAAACATCACCACTTGACGGTCTATGACTGTTGCCTCCACACCAGTTTTTACACACAGCAAAGCACACACACACACAGAAGGCAAAAGAAGACACTGAACTGTTCCTCAAAACTGGACTTTATAAACAGAGGAAAAAAAATCGAACAGAAATCTGTTACCATGTGCTGCACAGTCATAGGACAAATGGGTTTTTTCTTTTAAATTAGAGTGCTTCCAGTTGGCACTCAGAAATAGCCATTCATGTGTAGGACCTAAACCCTTGTGAAGACACGCTTCATCAGGCCAGAGTACTGGACCACTGCATGGCTACAACCGGTCTGAGGGCACCAGGTTACCTGTCGTGTCCAGCTGCATGCATTTACAGGTGCATGCTGAAACTGGACACTCACTGTGGTCTCTACAGGAGAGAGGAGAGACATTTTAGAATACAGGTATGTGCGTGTTAGGATTCTCTCAAATTATATATACACTATATTGCCAAAGGTTTTGGGACACCCGTCCAAGTAATTGAATTCAGGTGTTGTTTTTCAGGGGTTGGACTCGGACCCTTAGTTCCAGTGAAAGGAACTCTTACTCCTTCAGCTTCATACCAAGACATTTTGGACAATTTCATGCTCCCAACTTTGGGAACAATTTGGGGATGACCCCTTCCTGCTCCAACATGACTGCACACCAAAGCAAGGTCCATAAAGACATGGATGAGTGAGCCCAACCCCTGAATTTAATGAATGATGAGTGTCCCAAAACTTTTGGTAATATAGTGTATGTATGTATGTATCGCTCTCACACACACACACATTTAAGGAATCAACATTATTATACAGATGAAAAGTAAGAGTATGTTTTGCTCATTAAGAAACGTAATTAAACTTTGAATAGATTTTGCACTTGTGAGTACATTTGTATATATAGATTATTTCATTTATTTTTCTTGTCATCTGAAGATGTCTCTGGCAAAATAATTTCCTTCAGGATTAATAGTTTTATCTTATCTTAATTTGTTTTGCTGTATTAAGATAAAAAGTAATGGTTTGTTAATAAGGCAATTCATTAAGATGAATATCTTAATGAACATATAAATAGATAGATAATATATATCGATAAAACATTATTTATCTGTTTATGGTTGCATTTAATGATGTAGATAATGTTACTGCGCTGACCTGAACCAGCTCAGCATGTGACCAGCATGACCTCCGTGGCGACAGTTGTGGCACCAAGTGAACCAGTTGTTGAACTGAGCGAGCTTCTTATCTCTCGGGAGGTCGACCTTCTCATCAGACTTTCCAGTGCCTGTTGAAAGTCGTGAAACTTCATGTACATGCTTCTGGTTTGATTAAATGTGAAAATAAATATATCCTGGTTTTAATGTGTGAGCTTGGATTTTTAATTTCGCTAACACCATAAAAGGTCTTAGCTAGCCGTGTTAGGGCCTGTACTAGAATGCCAACAGAGTAGAGTTTAGTGCTGATTGAATACCTGTACAGGACGACACCGGTGTTCCCATGTTCATGAGGCAGAGGGCGCAGCGTGGCAGCGGTTTTCGGCAGCCTGGACAGCTGGTGACCTTTGACTTGGTGGGCGAGCCGCTCACCCCGTACTGGCTGAAACCTCGGCCCTGATGGGGCATGGCTGAGCAGCTGAACGATATGGACTTCCCACAGAAGTTACAGCTTACAAACACCTGCACAGGAAAAAAGAGGGACATCATCATGTGCATGCGAGGACAACACTTATTAGCTCATTATTATTATTAGCTCAAGGGAAAAAAAATGACTTCTTACCTGAGCAAGAGGTTTAGAGCTGGGGTCGAGTTTGCTCCTGTGGATGTCAAATTCGGCTCGTTTGTGCCAGAACCTCCAGGCGTCCAGCAGGTTGCGGTAGTTCTCGATCCAGCACTGTACACGTGCATCCTTCACCACTTCAACACTAGAGCCCTAACACCACACACACACCACTGCATTATCCCAGCATTATAAAGGCATAAGACTCACTGAATGTACATAAATTACATAACATCCGAGTTTAACTAATTAATAAATAAATATCTGAAAAGATCTCTTGTAAATATCTTCTTAGAATTTTTACTTGAGCATGACGACATGAGCTCGTCCTACCCTGAGCATGCAGAAACTGGCGGTCTGCACGTCTCCTGTGCGGTCCACGTAGCTCTCCACCAGATCCACGCCGTCCTTTGTCAGACCAGTCAGCAGAATGCCCTCTAGGTTTCCCGCCTCCTTCATCTCATTGGTCAGTTTATCGATGTACCGGGACAGCTGAGACGAAATTGAATAAATAAATACAAATAATTGGAAAAAAATTAATCTATTAAATTTTTTTTACATCATTAATAGGACAAATTCTGGGTACAAATAAATAAATCATGATCATTTTAGTAATAAAAGAAAGATGACGACTGATAAACCTATTAAAATATTTAAATTTATACTGAAAATAAAATGCTCAAATAAATGTAATAAATTAAATAAATAAATGTCCATCTTTTAAATAAGAGCACATCTTTCAAAGCAAATTTGTTTAAAATATTAAAAGGTTTTCTGAAAAAAATGAAAAATATATCACCTAATAAAAATTATTTAATATTATTTCCAGCATAAATAAAACAATCTGATGTTTTGGAATATATTATTATAAATATATAATAAATAAACAAACACGCTAATAAATGATTATCATTGAGGAACCTTACCTGATTATCATTGAGGAACATACAAGCGAAGGCCACTCTGTCTCTCACAGCCACACGACTCTCATTCTGTTACAGACAAATCCTGACTTAAAGCCACGTTCATTCATTGCATGAAATACTGTAGGCATCATTGTGACGTGTTACGCACCAGCACCGCGTCATACGCCCCTGGTTCACTGGTCAGGAAGGCAAACATGGAGCACAAGTAGGGCTTCTTCAGCTGCAGTCTCAGCGTGCTGCACATCTCCCTCCACAGAGAAGCTTTCTCGTCTGTGTATCCAGACAGAGCCATGGCCACCACGTTCAGGTTCAGGTCGGCTGGATAAAACATCGACACGGTGAACGCTGCAGGCGGTTATTACTGCACACAGGTTGTGTTATAAAGTCTCAGGGTGTTTAAAATTAGAATTTCTGTATTATACACAACTTAATTAACTTGATTGTATTCATTTTAAGTAGTTTTCAAGGACAGGGATTCTCAGGGATGTGAACATTTCATACAAGCCATCTAATGACATTCGGCATCTTACACACAGGTGTTGTGCATTAGAGCACAAGTGTGTACACACACACACACTAACATTTCAGTGTAATTCTATAATAAGCTGATGGAAAATTATAATCAGCCTGTTATACTGTAAGATCCGCAGTTAAATTTTCATAGTAATTCTCCATCCATATATATTTGCTCCATTTTCACAGAACAGAAATCTCTCAGCATCTGTTTGTGATTTCTTCAACACATTTATTTTAGAGATCAACGACTCATTTAAGAAAACTTTAACACATACTGTGTAGAGAAAACACAATACCAGCATTCCTTTTCTTTCGACAGCTCGAGTATCAGCTGATATTCATAACCACCTGAACTCTTCTAAGCTTTAAAAATATTTTTGAAACCGTCACAGTACAGGGAAAAGACAGAGCTAAAAACATAACCACACAAAAGTGCAGCTTTTTTTTAATTCAGTTACACAGATTCACAGAAAAATTTCACACAAAACCTAATTTTAAAGATAAATCCTAACAAAAAGAAAAATACAATCAACTCTGATCATATGTTCAGATTTATTATTTTTTAATCCAGTGCCAATGTTTTCCTATTTGTTCAGGTCACATTCATTCTTTTTGTCTCTCCCGGATTTCCTTTTACTTTAACTGTTAAAACGTATATGTTGCATAGTCAATAGATAGTTTTGTTGATTGTAATTGATTTCCAGAATGGTAACATATTACCAGATCGATTGTTCCTCACTGAAAAACCTTTACAGTGTCATTAAACTTAACGTAATGTAATGTTAGAAGCCGGTACCTTTCTCTGCCGAGGCTCCTTTTTGTAGGATCTGGATGGCTCGGCGAATGTCGAGGTTGAAGAGGGCCACAGAGGCGGCTCTTTCCCACTCTCCCTCCTGCTCCAGAGACCTGAGGAACGGCTCGACATCGATGTCCGGCCCTCGTCCGATCCAGCCGCACAGCTGTAGAGCCAGGCTTCGCTCCTCGCTGTGGTACTGCACCACGTCTGTCGGCTTCTCCGAGCCTTTCCAGCAGCGCCGCAACTCTGTAGTACCTGAACGGCATAACACATACACAGGTCAGAACAGCCGTGTCATACTCTATACTATTGTGCTGAAATCTGATCTACTCACCAGAGCAGGATTTGACAATATTCTTGATGCCAGAGTAGATCAGAGACTGTTTGTTTCCTTGCTGTCGCTGCTCCATGTCCTCAGTGTACTGCTGCATGAGTGATTCTTATATAGGAAACTTTATATAGAACATAAATCAACCTTCATGAGGAAGGAAAAATCTTAAAAGAGCAATCGTGATAAAAAGTGTCTGTGATACATGCTGCACATGGACAACACTAAATAAATCTTTATCCAATAGTAAAATATGATCAGGGTTGCCAACATTTAAAGGAAATGGGGCGCACGTTATCTATTTTGTGCCTCTATTGCCGAGTTCACATTGCACGATTTTAGCCCTAGTTTTGCAAAATTGCCGACAAATGCTGAGGCATATCGGAGCTCATTCATGTGACTGACCATCACGGAGTGCGAATTACCAAAGACATGATTTGAGCGAATCACCAATGTGTCGCTGCTGCCCGTGAAACATTTGGCATGCTAAATATCTGGACCTGTCGGCTCAAAATCCTGCCGCGTGAAAGGAGTTCTGACTGAAAAATACAACGGCGATGACCTACAGACAATGAGAGAGCAAGATACAGGGCAGCGGGCAGTTCGGGAAGGAGTTATAGACCACAATATCAGCAAGCATTGCCATTTCTCGCGTGCGTTCGATTTGTGAAACGCAGTTTGCGGACCAGACAGAGTTGTCGGAGATTCTTCCTATTGTGATATCATGCGGTATGTAACCTCCTGTCACCGACCCATTGTGCAATGTAAACACAACAGCAACTGAATGCTCCTCCAGATATTCCTGCAGTGTGAAAACAACAATGATCTGTCCACTTTAAAAATCGTGCAGTGTGAACTCGGCATTAAAGGAGCGGTTTGTCAATTTAAGTCCAATCCAAATTTTTGGGGCTAGATTACATGGAAAAAATTGCAGTTTTTCTAAAAGAAAATTCTAAAAGATCTAGAATAACTTTACAGTATTACAGACAGCACCTTTAATTTATGTGATAACCATAATATTTTCTTGAAGATCTTTTTAACACGGAATTGGTGTTTATATTAAATAAGAAGTAAAGGATATAATGTAAAGTGTACCAGAGGGACCTGATCTGAGGATCGTCTCCACCCGCCAGCAAGTGGTTCCTCCACACTTGGACGGTGTCATGGCCGTAGCGTGACTGAGCGCGCTCTCTCATTTTAGTGGCGATGTCTTTCTCGGCCGCTCCGCCATCTCTGACGTCTTCGGCGCACTCGTACAGGTGGCGTCCGCACGCCCAGACGAGATCCGTGGTGGAGCTCCAGGCCAGTGAGATTCTCTCAAACACTGTAAAGTCACTCATGGCGCGATTGGGCGCTACCACCACCATGCGATTTTGGGCGGACGGATGCCAGGCGAAGCTGCTGATCACGCCGTCCGCGCCTCCGCCCGGCTGCACGCCACGTTCGATCACCGTGGGTTCGCTTTCGTCTGAGCCGACGGGCCCCGTGGGTGCGTGCTGCATGTCGTAGAGGCGCACCACGTTGGCATCACGTGTCAGAGTAGCCAGAAGTCCGGTGCGTGTTGGACACCACGCCACTTTGGTGAGCGGTTTGGCTTGCTCGGGGAGCGTGAACGCAGGCTTCTCAAAGCGCCGCAGGTCCCAGATGGCCACCTGGCCCTCGAAGAAAGAGGCCACACGCTCCGGGAAGTGAGGATCCACCGCGACACCTTGTACAGCTTTGGTGTTGACGAAGGTCTTCTGGCTGGTGTTGCGCAAGTCAAAAATGGCCAGATTGCGATGCATTCCGGCGAGCAAAAGCTTCGGATGGTCGCGAGGAAGCCAACAAAGAGACAAACATGCGTCATTTTGTCCAAGCTCATACAGCGGTTTTGTCACAACGGTGCCGGAATCGACGTCTCCAGTAAGACGGAGCTTCTCGGCCGGAATTGCTTCGGGAGAATATTTACTACTGATGTCCCAAATCAAGACGGAGAAATCAGCTCGATGCTTGTCCAGGCCCGCAGCAAGCCAGTTGCTGTCCACTGGGTTCCATGCCAGCGTGTTACACTGCCGTGCGTGCTTGGGCACAAACTCCTTCCCCATCAGATCTTTACATTTGGAGTTATGGCTCTGTCCAAGGCTGGTGAGCACCACTCGACCGTTAGCCTGACCCACAGCGAGCAAACACTCCGGCTCGTGCTTGGGGTACCAGGCTACACATTTCATATACGGCGTGTCCGAGTTAATGGCCAGAAGCGTCGCCGCCGTCTCCTCGGATAGCGGCAGTGCACCAGCTCTGGCCTCTGAGGTGCCGACAGCACCGATTCGGTACAGACTCAGCTCAGAGTCGCAGATGACAAAACGGTCAGCGTGGTGCGGAGACCACAGGATGTCCGGCTTGGAAGCGCTCATCATGACAGGAGTGGGGCCGATGCTTCGTATATATATAAGGAGGGTCTTCAGTGGTTTCTCATATCCCCTTCATTTCGTAGACTCTCAAATGGACAGGTTTGGCACTAGAACTAGTGCACTACATAGTGAAAACAATGTGGTTTGGGACACGGTCACTCAAACCTGAAACTAGACAAGAAAGATCACCAGTGAATCTACATGTGAAGGAATACTCTTAAATGAATTTAAATATTTATATCTGTTCCTTATATTTACATTTTTAACAAAGGTTTATTTACAAAAAAACAAGAAGAAATATACATACACTCAAGCTATTAGTAGTTGTGCTATTTCATTTCTTAATTTCTTTAAATGTAAAAATATACTACAGTATATGACGAGATACATATTTTAGCTTAACGTTAAGGAAAAAAACAGTTTTTACAACAGTTCCCTGTGAATAATTTCGCTATAATCTCCCAGAAATCGCTAAAGAGGTGTTAACATTAGCAGTGGACTGAGAGTCACCTGCTAACCGGCTAGTTATGCTAGCTCTCGGAGATGCTACGCTAGTTTAATGTCAAAACAATTCGGTCTCAGTTTGGAAAACCACGTTGGGTGTGTTGGGACTTCATGCACAAATAAAATGGGTTTTTGTTTTTTTTTTACAGTTTTTACACTTACACTTCACACCCGAACACAACAGCGTTCACCAAGTTTTTGTCTTGTTTACTAAGCGCGTGCTCGCGCCGCGACGTCACGCGCCGCCTTCAAAAGAAAAGTCAGCGCGAGACGCCCAAGCGTTTTCGTTTTCTTTATGTATTATTTATTTATTTATTGTTTTATTTATTTATTTATTTATTGGGTACGTGTCACAGAACCTCCATGAAATCGTATACTTCATACTTAAATTTTCCAAAGCTTTAATCTAAAGAGGTTTATTAAGTAAAGAATGAAACACAGTGTGTGTGTGTGTGTGTGTGTGTGTGTGTGTGTGTTATTCGGTTTTAGGAGAAAGAAATTCACTAGTAAATTGAGTAACTTTCAAAACCTCAAAATGGAGTGTTTTCCTATAACAGAATGCCATGAGGTTTTATTCTTCTTTTATTTAGTAAAGATCTATATTTTATCCAGTTATAGATAGATAGATAGATAGATAGATAGATAGATAGATAGATAGATAGATACTTTATTGATCCCATTAGGGAAATTCAAAAGAAAAATCTAAAATGCAATATATATATATATATACTCACACAAAAAAAAATTAAGAGTAAGAAGAAAGAAGAAAACAATACATATAGATATACTATAGAAATATAAATACAGAATACAATAAATTAAATTAAATAAGGTAGTTAAGTTAAAGATATGAAACACAGTTGTGGATGTGGATGAACTGTGTGGATGAACACAGTTGGCAGTATATAATAAATATGAAGAACCTTGTGAGTGTACAAAAAATGTGTTAATGGTTGTTGTAGTGCAGTGTGAGAGTGTTATCACCCGACACACACAGGTGAACTACTGTAGAAGGTTATTGTGAACGGTATGAAGGGATCTCCTGTAACGCTCTCCGTGACAAAGAATCTGAACGAGTCTTTTTAGAGAAGAGAGCTGCGCTGACTCTGTAGTGTGTTGTAGAGCGGGTGAGATGGATTGTCCATGATGGAGAGCAGTTTGTTCGGTGACCTCCTGTTCCTCACAGACTCCAACATCTCCAGTTTGTGTCCAATGATAGATCCATCTTTGCGAATTACAATGAATTTGCGAGTTACACTAGACAAGTCTTAATACACTTAATAATACACTTAATAATTGTCTTCTTTATATTATTTTTAGAATATGATGTCTGTAACATTTTTAGAATATGATGTTAAAGGTAAACCGAATATCTCTTCATGCTCATGAATATACATGAATGCAGCAGTTCGTTGTTATGTACCTGTACTTTGCAATGACAATAAAGTTGTATCTATCTATCTATCTATCTATCTATCTATCTATCTATCTATCTATCTATCTATCTATCTATCTATCTATCTATATATTCTAAGTTAAATTAACAATTAGTCATGAGAGTGTATGAATAAATAAACATACTGTAGATTGTCCATATGACTAAAATTCATAAAAGATTCATTTAAAAAGATAATGGATAGATAAAATTGGTCTGATACCTGGGAGAAAGAGGATTTTTGTCGGTCTTTCTCTCTATCTCAGAACGAAACTTCCTCCTCTCTGCACTTGAGTGAGCTTCAAAGCCCCAAAAACACCTTCTTATTCCTGTCTTCAGAAGAAATCAACCATTAAACTATACTGACTATAACTGACTACATTTTATAACACAGAAGGAAAGCTCACTGATCCGGTTTGACTCTGAACCCTACATGATTACAACAAAAACAATTAAATTTGATTGTTTGTTTGTGACAATTTAATATCCATAAACCTTTTATTAAATGAATTGTATGGGCACTTACCCTGCAAATTAATTCCGAAAGATACAATAGTTTTCTTCTTATAATTATTTGTTAGAGATGTATGAACAAACATTTCAGGGCCCCTCCCCCGCCCAGCAGCAACTCATTTGGAAGAATCACGACAAACCTGGCAACCCGCAATATAATATATAGATTATGTTGATCATCAATATATGAGTGAACAATTTTAACAATTTAAGACAGCCTGGGGAATTATTTATTTATTTATTTATTTATTTATTTATTTATTTATTTATTTTTATTCATTTATACATTTGAAATATTAAATGTTACTTAAAAAGAACATTATATTCATATATTACAACAAAATCAATTAAACTGACACTTTAATATCCCTAAAAAATTCTTTAAATGATTTTTTTGAGAGCTGTATGAACACTGGCGCGTGATATGAGCATGCAGATTAATTCAGAAAGATACAACTGCTATTAAAAAGACATGAACTTGCCAACCTTTGAACAAAAATTAGCATCACTAGATAAACTTATTAACATCCAGCACACAGGCTGGCATGAGGACCAAGCCTCAAGGGACATTTTTTTTACAGTGACATCAGTTCCCTCAGGATCATAAATAATAGCGTGATTCATCCAATATTACACCAAAATCACGCCAAGAGATGTTCTGCGAAGTTCTGCTGATTTCACAAGCCGTCTGAATAGTAAAGCTGTCACAAAAGCTCTCACACATAACTGCGATCTCATAGTGATCCCTGAGGGAAAAAACAAGTTGTAAAAAATGACCATAGAGCTTTTTATTCTATACTTCACCCCGGTCCTCTGCCCAGCGTAGATTTATGGTTTTCTGCTCCGTTTTGAAGACTCGAGGCAATCTCGTTTCTTTCAAGTTCTTTTCCATGTCCTCCTCCTCTGTTCCTGGCAGCACTGTGGTCCATTGAGGAAGCCCTCGCCTCCAAATTCGAGGAACACAGACTTTTACTGTTACAGCATGTACAAAAATACGGTTCCAGTGAAAACAAGGAGGGAGTAGGTGTAAAGAGGTGTACGATTTCCTTCTTCTCTTTCTTTAACACATTCATCAGGTTCTGTATTTATAATGTATATCTCTGAGATTTAGTCAGATGATTACTGTAGTCTATCTGCTTATTTACACACCGTGACAGCATCACCTTTTCTCTGTCCGTCGACGATATTTTACCAGGTTTAATAGGAAAACAAACCCTAAAACAAGTCATACAAACATAGTAAAGCAGTGAATTTCTACCAGAGGAAAAGAGAACGAAATGAAGATATTACTGAATACATTTTGTATATATAGAATATTTCATTTATTTTTCATGTATATTTTCAAATACATTTGTATTTATAGATCATTTCATTTATTTTATATTTATATTTCATTGATATTTATTTTTCTTGTAATCTGAAGCAGTCTCTGGCAAAAGAACTTCCTTCAGGTTTAAGAAAGTTCTATATTATCTTATATCTTATCTTATCTTATCTTATCTTATCTTATCTTATCTTATCTTATCTTATCTTATCTTATCTTATCTTATCTTATCTTATCTTATCTTATCTTATTATCTTCAAGCAACAGCAACTCATTTGGGAGAATTATGACTAACCTGGCAACCCACAATATAATAGATTATGTTCATCATCAACAGTGAACTATTTCAACGTCAACAGCCTGGTGAATAATTTATCGAATTTTATTTTTTATTCATTTATACATCTGAAATATTCACCATTGAAAATGTTGCATAAAATGAACACTCTATTCTTTTTAATTTAGTGTATTATTAAATGTATTAATATTTGATTTAACAAGACCTTAGTATTATATGGACTGAAAAAATACCATAAGAGATTTCACTGATATGTTTATATTTTGTAATGATTTAAGAATAATCCTCTCAGAGTTAGTTTTTTTTTGAAGATCTGGCAACCAGTGAGATGCGGAGGAGCGGTCAGCACCATGATGGTGTGTGATACCTCCTGCACCATCGGCATGTCAGATCCAGATCCGTGTGAGCATGTGACAGGATTATTGTGATCAGGATTAAAATCACTCACGTCTGCATGATATGAAAGGTAAGATACTTAAAAACGTTTTACTTTGTTGATTCATAATGACTTCAGCATCTTCTTCCAAGTTTTCTTACTCTGCCATGTGCATGCATGTTGTTATGGGTTTAAAATAGACCTCAACTCAATAAACAAATTAATCAATGGATTTTAAAAGCTTTAATATATATCATTTTACTCAATGATCTTAATTAATGAATGCAGATTTGTTACATAAAGGAGTGTGTCTGTGCTCACTACGATTGCAAAAAATAAAATAAAATAAAAAGTTATAATACAACAAAAAACTTAACCAACATTGTTAGAAAATCTTAATAACAATGTTATTAAAGATAAGGTACAATGTAAGGGAATTATTAGGTAAGGGAACCTAAAGGCTACCAGTTATGCAAGCGATGTAGCCACTGGTGATTCTGTGTTTTCAAAAACTCTATTAGTTCTCTATTTAACACTGATGTAAGGAGTCTCCAGTGTGAGTGCTGTGTAAAGAAGCTCTCTGTCACTTTCCTGACATTTATCCTGAGGACAGAAGAGTTTATCATTTGCAGTTTCTTGTGAAAATGTCAAGCTGTGTTTTTTTCCCCAAACAAAGTGGACTTGTTTTGATGATATTAAACATAGCAATAAATGTATAAAAATTACAGTATATTAATAAATGCGGTAAAAGTAACTCCACTTTATCACACCACTGTGATCATTGATTATTTCCCTATGACTGTGTGACACAGAGGGTTTTATTCCTTACTTAGAGAATGAATGAGAAAAAGCTTAATACTAGGCTTGGGTGTGAGGCATGGTTCAAAGGCTAAAGGTTGAAATTGTACATTGGAAGTGATTCAGATGATAAACTGATTTACATTTGCACCTATTATGACTGCAGGTCAAAAAGGTTCCCTTTTGAGTCTGGTTCCATCTACAGGTTTTTTCTTTGCACCATTTGCCACAGACTTGCTCATTATGAATTATGGATTGAAACAAATAAATATAAATAAATAAAGTATTATATAAATAAAGTAATATTAATCTGAACTTTTTGTCTAACATTAATTTTGGACTTTTGTATGTTTCTTAACTTGTATGTTTCTTGTAAGCTCCTTTGAGACGATGTCCATTATTGAAAACACTACACAAATAAAATTTAATTGAATTTATTCTTCTGCTTTGTAAGAATAGAGTCTGTTTAAGGCATGTGGTATAAAGTGAGAGTTTTGTTATGATGGTAGCGTTAAGCTGTTTTGAGATGCGTAGTTCCAGAAACACGTCCTGGCTGATCGATGGCCTTTGGGATAACGGGACGAGGATGTAATGTTCTGTTGAACGATTCCTTTAACCAGTTCTTACTCTTTCTAGACTGACCATGAAGGCTAAGCTGTGGAGGTCAACGCTGCTGTGCTTCTCGTTGTTGTTACTTTCACACGATGTTCAAAGTCAGACACGAAGAAACCAAACGCACAACTTGACCACAAAAGATGGAAAAGGTAAGTTTGAGTTTTGTGTATTTTTTTGTATGACCCTCGTTTATAGATTGCGAGTCTCTAGTGTTTTCGAAACCTGCTGCTGGATGCTGGATGCAAACAGATGTTAAAATGATCAACGCCCACACATGCTATTCCCATTTGTAACCTTTGGACTGGATTCTTATGTCTTCCATGAGCAGTGCTGGTGTGTGCGTTGGAGTTGGCCTTCCTCCTGGACAGCTCAGAGAGCGCCATGTTGCACCGTTTTGAGAAGGAGAAGAACTTCACGCGCTCGCTGGGTGCCCGGGTGATGAAGATGCAGGTTGGAGACTGGCATCTGATGCCACGTCTCGCCGCTCTCCAGTACAGTAGCTCCGTGTCCATCGTGCAGAGCTTTTCTAACTGGCGTGACCTGGACCACTTCATGAACATTGTGTCCTCCATGGCCTACATTGGGCAGGGCACGTACACATCTTACGCCATAGGGAATGCCACAGACCTCTTCGTACGTGAAACCGATGACAAGAACGTCAGGGTGATGCTGCTGATGACTGACGGCTTTGACCATCCACGGAGTCCTGACATCCTGGCTGCAACCACTGAGGCCAAAGGTCACAACATAAAGCTCTTCACCATCAGCCTGACATCACAGGGCAGCAAAAACAACCCCAAGCTACGAGCCATGGCTAGCAGTCCGGCGCAGCAGTTCGTACACAACCTCAACGATCCAGACCTTGAGGAAAGACTACTTGAGGAGCTCGTAAGATAAACCCTGGTCATTCGTGCTACTAACAATCCCTGGGGTGTGCTGTTAGAGATAAATAATCAACAGAGTGGTGTAATGCAGCCAGTACAAAGCCGAATAACTGTTTCCATCCAAAAACTGATTACTTTCCTATCCAAGTGATTTAATCTTCTTATACCACAGCAAATTTAAGATTTTTCTTTTAATTAAAAAACGGGACTTTTACAGTTCTTACAATTTATCTGTTTAATGCTGTGGAAAGTTTTCGAAACAAGCTATTTCGTAGTGTCACTTACACTAATCAGGCATAACATTATGAACACCTGCCTAATATTGTGTTGGTCCCACTTTTGCTGCCAAAACCAGAGGTTAGCAGCAGGTGGAGCCTCCATGGATCAGACTTGTTTGTCCAGCACATCCCACAGATGCTCGATTGGATTGAGATCTCTGTAATTTGGAGGCCAAGTCAACACCTCAAATTTGTGCTCATCAAACTATTTCTAAACCATTTTTGCTTGGTTGCATGGTGCATTATCCTGCTGAAAAAGGCCACAGCCATCAAGGAATACCATTTCCAGGAAAGGGTCTAGATGGTCTGCAACAATGCTTAGGTAGGTGGTACGTGTCAAAGTAACATCCACATGGATGGCAGGACCCAAGGTTTCCCAGCAGAACATTGCCCAAAGTATGACACTGCCTCTGCAGGCTTACCCTTTTCCCATAGTGCATCCTGGTGCCATGTGCTCCCCAGGTAAGCGACGCACACGCACCCGACCATCCACGTGATGTAAAAGAAAACATGATTCATCAGACCAGGCCACCTTCTTCCATTGCGCCGTGGTCCAATTCTGATGCTCACGTGCCCATTGTTGGCACTTTTTAGGGGAGCACACGGCTTAGCACTGGCATCCTGACTGGTCTGAGGCTATGCAGCCCAATTTGCAACAAACTGCGCTGCACTGTGTATTCTGACACCTTTCTATCAGAACCAGCATTAACCTATTCAGAAGTATTCAGAAGCATTAACCTATTCAACAGTAGCTTATCTGTTGGATCGGATCACACGGACCAGCCTTCACTCCCCACGTGCATCAATGAACCTCGGCCGCCCATGACCCTGTCACCGGTTCACCACTGTTCCTTCCTTAGAAACACTTTTGATAGATACTGACCACTGCAGACCGGGAACACCCCATAAGAGCTGCAGTTTTGGAGATGCTCTGATCCAGTGGTCTAGCCATCACAATTTGTCCCTTCGTCAAACTCACTCAAATCCTTACGCTTGTCCATTTTTCCTGCTTCTAACATCAACTTTGAGGACAAAATGTTCACTTGCTGCCTAATATATCCCACCCACTAACAGGTGCCATGATGATGAGATACTCAGTTTTATTCACTTCACTTGGCACTGATCATAATGTTATGCCTGATCCATGTACATTACAGCCTGCCATAATGTAAGTAATATCACAAATGAACTTTTCTTAAGGACACCTGATGTGTAATTCTTTAATAAAAGTAAATTATAATAATGGGTTCAATGCTGTGATATTAGAGGAGCATTTACATTTGGCAGACACCCCATCCAGAGCAACTTACAATTGATCTTTTTTTTTTGTTAAGGGGCTCAGCAGTGGCAGCTTAGAGGACCTGGGATTCAAACTCACAATCTTTCTATCAGTAATCCAACACCTTAACCACTAAGCTACATCATCACCATGTTAGAGGAGCAAAACACACTGGGATATGATGTTATAAGAAAATAATAATAGAGAATAGAATTTTATTCCTTGCATTATAGCAGTAAATTTTGCTTAACATTAAACATAAGCTATAATGTAATATTAGTGTTATAGTAAAATTACTACTAATTAGCATTATTAGCACTAAATAGGGTTTATATCCTCTTTATATTATGATATTAGCACCCAATAAAGAAAGCATGTGCAGCACATCAATAGTAACAGACAAATATGAAACATATCTCTCTGAGCCGGGACAGATAAAGCTGTTTGGGATAAAGCTGTTTGTGTGTTTGGGACACAACAGTTTCCATGTTCATAAATATCACACATTAAAGGTCAGGCCTGAACCCACAATGCCGTGGATTGTGCTGCGTTTTGGATGGTTAAGATTCCAAGTGGAAAAATTTCACTTGATAACAAAAGAGAGCATCCTCACTTGCTAGTACTCCACAACAACACACACAAAAAACATCATGAGGAAGCGGCTATGATATATTTACATTTATGGTGTTTGGAGGACTTCCAACTGAGCAGTCCTGAGAGCTCAGGATTCCAGAGAGATCTACACCACGCCCTCCTGTCCAGGCCACACCCACTTTCAGTTTAAATCCGATTACCGATAATGGAATTGTGTTATATTCTTATTACACATATATGCTAAAAGGTGCTTCAGAAATTTATGAAATATATTCTAATTTCTCCTTCTGTATTTTTATTTGTCAGAGAAAAGTGGCCAACAGTGAAGTAAGTGTTTCAGTTCATGTTGTACAAAATTATTATTAACGTGCACCTTACACACAGTGGTGTTTTTACTAACTAGGTTTTGTGTTACAGTGTCCACGAGTGCAAGCTTGTGTGTGTGAGAAAGGAGACAGAGGACCTCCGGGAAACCCTGTGAGTGAAAAAGCACCATGCTGAAGAAGTGATAATGTGTTAATGAGTGAAGATGAAGATGGATTTTTATGGGGTTTGTTTCAGGGGAAAAAAGGAGATCAGGGACCTGAAGGAAGGCCAGGACAAAAAGGTGTAAAGGTGAGCTGAAAAAACAGAGCTGACTCTAATAACACACACACACACACTCACATTTTTGGTAAATATTTTATTATATCTTTTCATGTGACAACCCTGAAGAAATGACACTGTGCTACAATGTACAGTAGTGAGTGTCCAGCCTG
Organism: Hemibagrus wyckioides; assembly: GCF_019097595.1. Taxonomy (NCBI): domain Eukaryota; kingdom Metazoa; phylum Chordata; class Actinopteri; order Siluriformes; family Bagridae; genus Hemibagrus; species Hemibagrus wyckioides. Next base: position 18,002,988 of record NC_080732.1, on the reverse strand, counting down.
TATAAGTGTGTAAATTTGCTGTCTCCTCAAAATAACTCAACACACAGACATTAATGTCTAAACCACTGGCAACAAAAGTGACTACACCCCTAAGTGGAAATGTCCAAATTGGGCCCAAATAGCCATTTACCCTCCCCGGTGTCATGTGACTCGTTAGTGTTACAAGGTCTCAGGGGTGAATGGGGAGCTGGTGTGTTAAATTTAGTGTTATCGCTCTCACACTCTCTCATACTGGTCACTGGAAGTTCAACATGGCATCTCATGGCAAAGAACTCTCTGAGGATCTGAAAAAAAGATTTGTTGCTCTACATAAAGATGGCCTAGGCTATAAGAAGACTACCCAGACCCTGAAAATGAGCTGCAGCACGATGGGCAAGACCATACAGTGGTTTTACAGGACAGGTTCCACTCAGAACAGGCCTCGCCATGGTCCACCAAAGAAGTTGAGTGCACGTGCTCAGCGTCATATCCGGAGGTCGTCTTTGGGAAATAGACGTATGAGTGCTGCCAGCATTGCTGCAGAGGTTGAAGGGGTGAGGGGTCAGCCGGTCAGTGCTCAGACCATACGCCACACACTGCATCAAATTGGTCTGCATGGCTGTTGTCTCAGAAGGAAGCCTCTACTAAAGATGATGCACAAGAAAGCCCGCATACAGTTTGCTGAAGACAAGCAGACTAAGGACATGGATTACTGGAACCTTGTCATGTGGTCCAATGAGACCAAGATAAACTTATTTGGTTCAGATGGTGTCAGTGTGTGTGGTGGCAACCAGGTGAGGAGTACAAAGACAAGTGTGTCTTGTCTACAGTCAACCATGATGGTGGGAGTGTCCTGGTCTGGGCCTGCATGAGTGCTGCCGGTACTGGAGAGCTACAGTTCATTGAGGGAACCATGAATGCCAACATGTACTGTGACATACTGAAGCAGAGCATGATCCCCTCCCTTCGGAGACTGGGCTGCAGGGCAGTATTCCAACATGATAATGACCCCAAACACACCTCCAAGATGACCACTGCCTTGCTAAAGAAGCTGAGGGTAAAGGTGATGGACTGGCCAAGCATGTCTCCAGACATAAACCCAACTGAGCATCTGTGGGGCATCCTCAAACAGAAGGTGGGGGAGCGCAAGGTCTCTAACATCCACCAGCTCTGTGATGTCATCATGGAGGAGTGGAAGATAACTCCAGTGTTGTCACATGCAAAGATATAATAAAATATTTAAAATGTGAGGGGTGTACTTACTTTTGTGAGATACTGTATATCCAAATACAGATATACACATACACCGATCACCGATTCAGCAGACTAGCTACTGTTGCACAAAGCCACAGACCTGTCAGGGTGCCCCTGCTCCTGTGCACTGCCGAAAGCACCAACAATGGGCATGTGATCATCAGAAATGCACCACGGAGCAGTGGAAGAAGGTTACTTGGTCTGATGAATCACGTTTTCTTTTACACCACGTGCATGGCCAGGTGCGTGTGCGTCTCTTACCTGAGAGCATGTGCGTGTGGTCAGTATCTATCAAAAGCAGTCCAAGGAAGGAACAGTGGTGAACTGGCAACAGGTTCATGGGCGGCCAAGGCTCATTGATGCACATGGGGAGTCGGAGGATGGCCCGTGTGGTCCGATACAACAAAGAATAGGTTAATGCTGGTTTTGATAGAAAAGTAGGTGTCAGAATACACAGTGCATTGCAGTTTCGCATAGCCACAGACTTGTCAGGGTGCCTCTGCTGACTCCTGTGCACCACCAAAAGCGCCAACAATGAAGAAGGCAAGCCGGTGGTGGCAGTGTCATGCTTTGGGCAATGTTCTGCTGGGAAACCTTGGGTCCTGCCATACACATGGATGTTACTATAACACGTACCTCTTACCTAAGCATTGTTGTAGACCATGTACACCCGTTCATGGAAACGGTATTCCCTGATGGCTGTGGCCTCTTTCAGCAGGATAAGGCACCATGCCACAAATCAAAAATGGGTCAGGAATGGTTTGATGAGCACAACAACAAGTTTGAGGTGGTGACTTGGCCTCCAAATTCCCCAGATCTCAATCCAATTGATCCATGGAGGCCCCACCTCGCAACTTACAGGACTTAAAGGATCTGCTGCTAACATCTTGGTGTCAGATACCACAGCACACCTTTAGGGATCTAGTGGAGTCCATGGGTCAGGGTTGTTTTGGCATCAAGGAGACCAACTCAATATTAGGCAGGCGGTCATAATGTAATGCCTGATTAATGTATGTATGCATTTTGATTTCTACACTTGGAAAAGTGTTAGTTAGGGTTGGAACCATACTGACAGAAAAACACAAGACACAACTAAGGAACCTTTAAGATAATGTTCTAAGACAGTGGTCTTCAATCTTGTCCACAAAGGGCTGGTGTGGGTGCAGGTTTCATCTCAACCGAGCAGAAGCCACACCTGAGTCTATTAAAAACCAAACTCATGCCAACCTGCACCACACTGGCCCTTTGTGGATAAGATTAGACACCCCTGATCTAAGACATTACTGTTAATATGAATGAACTCCTATGTTAAAAATGTACTAATGGATAATGAATAACACCTCCTCATCATTCATCTCCTCTCTCACTGTGCTGTAGGGAGAAACTGGACCTGTGGGACCCCCAGGACCATACGGGCCTAAGGTGACTCCTACAGAGCTGCATTCTTCATTGTAGATTTTATAATCTTTGTTTTGTATCTGTGTGGATCACTATTTATGTGTGTGTGTGTGTGTGTGTCATCTGCAGGGACAACCCGGATACAAAGGTGATAAGGTAAGGGTTACAACTTAATGGTGTTAGTAAGTCTTTAATAGCCTTTACTATCACCACACATACATTATAGCACAGTGCAATTCTTACCTTCACATATCCCAGCTGAGGAAGTTGGGGTCAGAGCGCAGGGGCAGCTATAATACAGTGCCCCTGGAGCAGAGAGCGTTAAGGGCCTTGCTCAATTACCCAACAGTGGAGCTTGGCAGTGCTGGGGCTTAAACACTGATCCTCCAATCAACAACCCAGAGCCTTAACCACTTGAACCACCACTGCTGCAACAAACCAACCCTCTAACCACTAGGCTACAGTGGGCTTGGGCAGTGCTCTACAATTAAAATGCAGTAGGGATACAAAAAAAATGTATAATGAGATAATGAGACAGAAAAAAGTCAAATCACAAAAAGACAATGTGCAAAAAGACACATTTGGAAGGACAGTGGTTAAAAATATGCAAGAAATGTAATAATAAACAAAGATGTTGGAAGACTTAAAGTTACAGCCTTACTTCTGACAGTTTCAAAGCTCTGACACTGGAGACTCCTTCCATAAGCATGCCCTTACTGAAAACTTCACCACGTCAACAATTACGCATAAATTTGCTCTGTTTCTGTAAAACTCATATGAGTCCCACTGTAATCTGTTAGTGTAGAAATGTTAACATATCAGAACACATGCATTCATTTAACTTTTAATTTCAGCTACACTTCTGGCAGTCAGAGTAGCTAATATACAATATTAACGAGTAACCTCTGACCAATCAGAATCCAGAATTCAGTAACACTGTGGTATAAATGTAAAAAAAAAAATACAATTCCTCTTCGCTGTGTGTGATCTGTAAAGCTGTGAGTATCTTCTAGGGTGACCGAGGGGAATGTGGAGCTCCTGGATTAAAAGGAAATAAGGTATGTGTTCCTAAACTACATCCTAGACTTTTATTTGAGTATATAATCAACTTCAATCAAGTACTTAGGTAAAATCATGTACTTCTCAGGGCATTGAAGGACCTCCAGGACCGAGAGGTATCCGAGGAGAGCAGGTAAAAATCAAATCATCATTTTCTCCCTTTAAATGGAAATTTTACACACAGTCATGAATTAAACCATAGGCGCTCGTCCTCCATGCTGCACTTATGGAATGCGAGCAGAGGATCACTTGTAATCCCGTACCAACGAGCATGTTAACACAGTGAACGCAGACATGTGGGATATTATTTTGATAGACATTGTTTGCTAGGATTAAAGTGAGAATAGGGAAATGTAGACATGTCTGGCTTTGTGGGCAGATCAGCGTTATCATAACCTACAGCACGGTCCAAACCTCCTCATTTAGCCAGACTTGATTTCATTTGTTATATTATGCAATACATCAGCTGATTCTCCATGTATCATATTATACACTGATAATATATGCAATACGATTTGGTATTTGTCTTGGCTATTAAAAATCTTTATACTGTTTTACAATAAGATTCCCTTAACTCAATAACACTTTTAATTGAATGATGAAGTGAAGTGATCATCGGGAAAAAAGTGGAGTAATTTCCAATAACGGCACATCCCCAATGATTTTATTCCTCTTACGCCAAAGACATTTTTTACACAGTGTACGTTTTAATCATTTATAGTTATATTGATTGTTAAACAGAAAATCACATTAAATGTGTTATGTTATAGCAGATATAAACAGTCATCCCATCATCTCCATTCTCTCTCTCTCTCTCACTGTCTCTCTCTCAAAAAACAAAAATAGAAAAACTGAAAAAGAAATACAAAAAAGCTTATCTGTAACGTCCAGGAGACACCACCCAAAGCTGGGATCGAACCCAGATCTCCGTGGTACTGTAGTTGCGAGCTCTTGCATATCAGACCCATACGCAGGAAAAAACAAAGCGCTGTTTTATTAACATAGATCAAACAAACAGACTCAAGGCATGTGGTGAATAAACATGAGTGCTAAACTATCACGTGAACATGGTAACCTGACTTGACAGCGCCTGAACAAACAAACAAGGAAACATACAAAACACTGAACAGACGAACGGGCTAACAAACAAAGGTACAAACAAACAATGACCGACAAAGACAGGTTCCTATATATAGTCCAGAACATTAGGGCTAATGGGGAACAGGTGACAAGTTTGGAAATCAGAACAATAGAATAGGTCTTCCACCTGGGTTGGAACAGAAGTAGAGGCACCTCCCTGAAGAAACGGGGCCAAGGAAATCCACCTGCTCGGAACGATGTTGACAACCAAACAGGTGGACAGCTGGATGTTGTCGATTGATAGTCCAGGGCCTTTTCCAACACTTAACAGGTCCTTGCCAAAAATAGGAAACTCACTGGGTAATCCTGCTGGGTCTTCAAAATGTTCAGTCAGTCTGTAACATCAGGGAGACACTGCCTGAAGTGGGGATTGAACCATGACTGCCGAGGTAGCCACAAGCTCCCTCACAGAGAGTACCAGACCCATAAGCAGGATAAAATGAAGCACTGTTTTATTAACATGGATCAAACAAACAGACACAAGGCATGGGGCGAATAACCATGATTACTAAACCATCACGTGAGCATGGAAAACTATGACCTGATAGCGCCTAAACAAACAAACAAGGAAACATACAAAACACTGAACAGACAAACAGGTGTACAAACAAACATACAAACAAACAATGACCAACGACGACAGGTACACAAGGGCTCCTATATGTAGTCCAGAACATTAGGGCTAATGGGGAACAGGTGACAAGGTGGGAAATCAGAACAATAGGAGGGGCATGGCGCAAAACACATGCTGGTCTGGCAGGGAACTGTCCCAGTGGTTCCTAACATTATCATGTTACCAAGAAATTGTTAAAAAAAAAAGTAAGCACCTCTGTTTTGAAGATATCGGAAAACTTAAAGTTACAGCTTTACCATTGAGTGCTGACACTGGAGACTCCTTCCATACATCTCTATCTATCTATCTATCTATCTATCTATCTATCTATCTATCTATCTATCTATCTATCTATCTATCTATCTATCTATCTATCACCTCAGTGCTTTTTGTTTGTGTTTTATTCAGGGTCCCCAAGGGCCACCAGGGGAGGAAGGACCTGAAGGACAGGAAGGCCCCAAAGTAAGAATAATCCATTGCAATTCTTTGGCAAGAAAACGAATGATATTTGTTGCTCACTGCGTAACACAGCAGGGCTTTACTGCACACTCATTTCTTCTTTTCCACTGCGTTTTATCTGTGGATTTGTCTATGGCTGACATTTAGAGGGGGTTCCCCTGCCAAAATAAAACTGTGTGGGCATGCATGATTATACAAAGAATGCTTTGAGAATATTCCATACCATATTTAGATCGAAGTGTGAATGAAAGCTAGCATTATTCAGAGTAAAGTTCAACAGAGTACATTTTAATTTTGAAGGAGACAGAAAGTTCACAGCACCTGACCTGTCATGCTATAGCCATGCCAGATCTGCAGAAGAAAAAAAGGCCTATGGGCTGGTCTTTGAGGTCATATACGTAGACTCATAAATAGACATTTTTAAAGTATGCACAGTTTTAGAATTATACAGGTTAGCATGATATACGTACCATCTAGTGAACATTATCAATCAGTAGGAGTTATAGTTAACATTAGTAATAGTCTCCGGTTTAATTCGGTTTAAGTCTTTATTCATAAGTAGTAGCATAAAAAAATCAAATTCAGGTTGACAACATTAGCAGTATCTACCAGCTAAGCTGAAAACTAGCTAATTTCTATGTAATCAATGTACAAGTCTTAATGTTTAACCTGCATTTAGGGAGATCGTGGACTTCCTGGTGCAACTGGACCTCGAGGGGATATCGGTGTTGGATTTCCTGGGCCTAAGGTGAACTGACATGATTTATTGTATACATTAAATGTTAGAAATTAAAGTTCTTGATTTAGGTTAAGTTTCATGTTTTGGTGAAGAATTCAAACAATTAGATGATTTGTTTTGATTAGAGAACAGAGCCTAGGCATGACAAGGTTTGAATAAAATAATAGGCAACTAGAATTTGAGCACCATTGCCTTGAAAGTGAGAGGTTTTAAGCTCATCCTTCTGCTGCCTGAATGTCATGTTTATTCAGCTTCAACAAGATTACCTGATGTTCTATTCTGAGCTTTTATTTCACATAGTTTTGTATGTTGATATTCTGTTCAGTCTGGTTTACCTCTACCTCTGCAGAATTTTTGCATAGCAAGCAGTCGAACAAAGACACTGACCTGATTGTCCTACAACCTGTGTTTAACTTTGAATTCTGGATATGCAATGGTTCTAGGGTGACAAGGGAAACCAGGGAAGACCAGGTCCTGCAGGTCCAATCGGAACAGGTGAACCAGGCCAACCTGTAAGTCAGCACTAAGAAAAAAGTGGCAAAATATCTTAGCATGAGTCTATCAATAATAATGCAATAATGACTGCATTTATTAACATAGGGACCACCAGGACTTCCAGGGCCTCAAGGGGTTCCTGGCTTCCCAGGAGAGGGGCTAATAGGGCCAAAGGTGAGTGACTTACAGTTTATACAATGCAGATTTTGCTTTGTACTGCACAAGCCTCATCAGTCTTAGAGTTTCTATTCTACTGCAGTCACTAGTGCTGGGGGAATAAACACTCAAAGCGAAACTGTTCTGTAATTGAAAAATGTTTATTCTTCATAGTGCTACTAGCTAGTGCATTTTTTAAATACCAAATGGCATTACAGTGTGATGCTGACTAGTCTGGATCTGATTACTCCCTACTAATCTTACCCACTTCAAATACACAGCTTAGCATAGGCTGAAAATCTAAACCGGTCTAAATCTAAATCTCAGGGAGATCGAGGATATAACGGTTCTACTGGAGCACGTGGACCACCAGGTTTTGGCCTCAAGGGTGAAAAGGTATAACACAATAATAATAACTATATGCTCTTTAAGAGTAGTATAAAATATTTAAAGTTTTTTGTGCATCCTACAGGGGGATGCTGGGCGTTTTGGGCCTCCTGGTCCTATAGGACCCCCTGGATTGGGAATTCAAGGAGAAAAGGTTTCAAATTTTAGAGTCTGGTATTAAATGTATCATACTGGATCAATTGATGCAGCAATGAATTGACCAGTGTATCCATTTCGCTTTTTGTCCTAATCTTTGTGCCAACACTACAACATTACACATGTAGGGATCCCAGGGTCCAATAGGTCCTCCTGGTCCCAGAGGGCTCCCAGGGATAAGCGTCACTGGTGAAAAGGTAGAGTCTTTGCGCAAATTAATAACTGAACTGCAATGAAACATGAAAACAGTGAGTTCCTGATAGAAACACTAGGTGGAGGCTATTTTCTGTTTGTACACAGGGAGACCATGGCTTTCCAGGAGAACGTGGACCACCGGGACAGAAAGGAATCGGACAGCCTGGAGTCAAGGTTAGAGAAAATGAACGAGGATGATTTAGAACTTGGAGTTTACTGAAGTTACTTTAGTTGCTTAGAGATTTTAAACTGGACTTGGGAACAAGGCTAATATGATTCTGATTTGGATCAATTGCAGACAAATGACAGATTTAGACATTAATATGTCTTTTCTATAGGGTGAGCCTGGCTTTTCAGGTGTCCCAGGAGAGCCAGGTGCTCCAGGCGAAGACGGTGCAAGAGGACCAAAGGTTGGCATGTTCACATAATGATTTTACAAGAAAACTGGATCTGCTCCAGAATGCAATATTTGGCCATATATTATCTTCTAATTATAGGGTGAAACTGGTCTTCCTGGGCCTAGAGGAGTAGAGGGACCACCTGGTAAAGGTCTACCTGGAGAAAAGGTTTTTATGATATCCTTATGCCTGCATGTTTTAGGTCATAATAAAACACCACTGTAAACTGTAAAGCAGTTTAAATTGGACACATGTACAAATATATTTAAATTATATGTGTCTTATTTTTAAAGGGAGAGCAAGGAGAGAGAGGAGCAAGAGGGCCACCAGGAGTCATGGGACCAGTGGGTCCAGTGGGGACCAAGGTAGGAAAAAAAAGTCTTCTTTTAGGCTTAAATGAGTCAAGAATGCTTCTAAAGTCTTGTTTCAATTATGCTTTTAATTATAAAACTGGTTGCTACAAAATACGACTAAATTGTGTCTTATATCTGTTTCTGTTTTGTAGGGAGAACCAGGAGGTCTGGGGCCTCCTGGGGTAATTGGACCTCCAGGAAGAGGAGTACCTGGAAGTAAGGTAATTGAGATTTTTGGTCAACAATCAAACTTTCTTTGACAGATATCTTTGGTCAATGCAGTAAGTCATGCAGATTTACAGATGAATACTTTGCTGAATAATCCAAGATTATGGAATCTTACTTGGAGTGTATTCTCTATAGGGAGATCCTGGATCACCTGGACTTCCAGGACATGCTGGAGAAAATGGAATAGGGTTCCCTGGGCCAAAGGTCAAGTCTTAAACAAATGATATTGTAAAAGTCATCTCTGTAGTAACATGAGAACCATTAGATATGCCAATCGCATGCCAATTATTACCAATAGAAACAAGTTTTTATAGGACCAAAGGATCAAGATCTGGGTACTAAAAACCTGACAGAATATAAGAATTCAGAAAATTGAGATCTGTTTTTGCTATTCAACTTTGTTTTTTTGTGATTTTTCTTGTTAAGGGTGAACAAGGACTTCCTGGACCCTTTGGACCACCAGGTTTGAAGGGAGATGGCTATCCTGGACCACCTGTAAATAGACATTTCATAATCTTTTTATAATCACCAGAAGTTCAGTTCAGTCAGTCCAGCTATAGTAAACACTGCATTGCTTGTTTTTATCCCCTGTATCTTTAGGGTCCTCCAGGCACCCAAGGACTACCTGGAGAGCCCGGTCCAGTGGGGATAGGCTTTCCAGGACCAAAGGTATGAGCTAATTCAGTCATTTCCTGTCTGTTCTTAGAGTCAAACTGTGATTCAACTTGTTTTCTTACTTTGACACTGTACTTAGAATTTCAATAGTAGTATATTGCAGAAATGAAAGGTTATAATACAGAAGTCCAAAAGGTATATTTCTCAATCCAAATCACATAGTTTTGCATTGCTCTGTTCCACTATCAGACTAATTGTAAACCACGTGTCTTTTAGTGTCCAATTTAAAGCAATTTTTGATTGTTTTCTATTCCAGGGTGATCGAGGTTCTGCAGGTCCTCCAGGGCCAGTAGGACCACCAGGAATTGGACGTTTAGGGCCAAAGGTTAGTAATTAATTTTAATGTAAGACTCTTCCGAACTCTGTTATCTGGAGATTACCTGTAGGTTTCAAATTATGGTTGTACCAAAGCACATGACATGTTCTTAAAAAAGATTCACAGTAAGATGAATACAAGAAAATAATACAAGTAATAAATATTCCAGCAATGTTTTGACCATGAAAAGGTTCACCAATTTTGTGCCCCAAAGGGAAAAAATTGTTTTTTATTTTATTTATAGGGTTCTATAGGTCAGACTGGCCCACCCGGCCCACCCGGTGCCCCAGGAGAGGGAATCCAAGGCCCAAAGGCAAGATGAGTTACTAGTATTCAGTATAAATCTCTATAACATGGATTTTATATCTTGGTCGAGTGATTCAACTATAATATTTTGAATACAAAACGAGATACATGCTGCATGTCCATTTTGTCCAGGGTGAGCCTGGATTCCGGGGATTAGTGGGACCAAGAGGAGCCCCAGGAGAGGGTTTACCTGGGCAAAAGGTAAGATGAAATCATGCCCTGTTTTGTAAGAAGACATGGACACCATTGTAATGTTGGACCACTTTGCAGGGGGACCGTGGGTTTTCAGGAGTACGAGGACATAAAGGGGAAAAAGGAGGACAAGGAGAACCAGGACAAACGGGGCCAGACGTAAGAACCTTGTACTTTTGTGAAAATATATATATATATACATATATATATATATATATATATATATATATATATATATATATATATAAATATATATATATATATATATATTTATTTATTTATTTATTTAAATAATAAATAATAAATCCCTAATAGTTTTCAGGGAGTACATTGTCATAATGAATGATATCAGACATTTTATTTTATTTTACAACCCACAAGTAATGTGTTTACTTTGCAGGGTAGACCAGGACAAAAAGGAGAACCCGGTCTTACTGTAAGTGTGAGCGAGCCATTGGAAAGCATACAGATTTATATCTAATCATTTATGTAAGATAAAGTGTATGTCTTTTTTGTCTGGTGTGTTGCAGAGAGAAGAAGTTGTCAAATTAATCAAATCCATTTGTGGTGAGTTTTTACATTTTGCCTACTTACCCTTGACAAAGTACACATTCTTCTCAATTATATTTACCTTTTGCTAACTGTCGGTGCTTCGTCAGCCTCTCAGTTCAGCGTTGGAAGATTTCCATCTGTGACTGTGTCATTAATGTAAATTTCTGATTTCTGATTCTAAAGGATTTTGTTATTCATGAATATTTGCATTTTGTGTGATACACTGTATAACCTTTGTAACAATACAACAACAACAATAATAATAATAATAATAATAATAATAATAATAATAATAATAATAATAATAATAATATAATTCACTGAGCATAATGGTTAAGTGCTAAATTGCACAGATAGCAAGGCAGATATGATGAAATATTATCTCTTAAAAAGACTTTGATTTGTCTACACACTACTGCATCTTAAGTCAGAGTCTGTATTTTTTCAAACATTTGAACAATCCTAAGAAGACTGTGTCTTTCAGGCTGTGGGGTAACCTGCAGATTCAGCCCCATGGAGCTGGTTTTTGTGATCGACAGCTCGGAGAGTGTGGGTCCCGAAAACTTCGAAATCATTAAAGACTTTATGAACGGGCTAATCGACCGTGTTTCTGTCAAGCCCAATGTCACACATGTTGGTATTGTGCTGTACAGCCACAAGACTGAGGTGATCAGCCATCTGTATCGACCCCTGAGCCGTGATGAGGTGAAATCTGCCGTACGCCAAATGCCGTACATGGGGGAGGGAACCTACACAGGAAGTGCCATCAATCAGGCCAATCTTCTGTTCCGGTGGGCCCGCCCTGGAGTTCGTAAAGTGATGGTGGTGATTACAGATGGCCAGGTGGACCAAAGGGATGTGGTGAAGCTGGAAGATGCAGTCCAAGATGCACACTCCAGCAACATCGAGATGTTTGTCATTGGTGTGGTGAATCAGAGTGATCCGTTTTATGAGAGCTTCAAGAGAGAGCTGGAGTCCATTGCCTCAGACCCGGATGAGGAGCACATGTATCTGATTAGTGACTTCAAGACACTTACCGGTAAGTTACCTCATCACATTTCAGTTTAAATCACACGTTCACTGTTAGCAAGCAACAAAGTGACAGATGAACAGCCATCTTTCATGAACGTACCTCACACAGAGCCACAATTTCAATGGAGATTATCTCAATTATATGCAAATCAGAAATGACCTGGCCAAGCAAAACCATTGGTTTGAATTATTCCTCAGTCAAATCTTTTGATGCAATGTTTCTCCAACTTTAGTTCATACTTGGAATTAGTTCCCATTTACTCTTTGAGGCACAGCTATGGAAGTAAACCATGCTGTATAAGCGTGGTTTCATCTTATCCTGTCATCTATGACCTCTTATTGGGGTCTGGTGAGATTATGTAGCTAGCGCAATTGTGGTTTACTGGTTTACTGATCTAATCAGAGATGAAGCTACTACGGAGCTGACCACCTGAATAACGTGTAAATCAAATGGTGAATATTCTAGCTACATCTGCCTCACTTACCTCATGATTGTTTTCAATGCCTTCTCTTTGGTTTAGCACTAGAGAGTAAGCTGTTGGCTAAACTCTGTGAGGACATTGATGGCTTGTTTGGTCAAACGCCCAGTCCTGAGGTCCTCCCTGTAACCCCTGGACTACCATTTTACAATGAGGAACTATGGAGGAGAACAATCACTGCACCCTTTAAAGCTGACCGCACACAGGTAAGACGCATATGTCTACATCTGCCATTTTTGACTGACGAGAGCAAGACAAAGTGGTATAAAATAAAGTATATACACATCTATTTGTTTCTGTTTATCTATCTCTCTGTCCATCTATCTGTGTTCCTATGTCCCTGGAACATTTAATACTGAACAAAATCCTAAAATTGCTTTAATACTAAACCAAAGCAGCACTATAATATCCAGGCTAGAGATTATACTCTTATTAATGTAGTATTTTAATATGAAACAGCCAGGAGCATCTGGAGGAATCCTAGACAGCACCAGTGCTCCATTCTTTAATGGAGAGAAAGAGAACACCCTGGATGATCTGTTGCACATCACATACAGTTCACACATAGGAAAACCTTTACAGAAACCAGAACCAGACACCAGCAGCAGCACCACTGCAGAGCCACGCCTAATACTGATTCAGGATGAATTTAGTAAAGGTAACTGTTTCACTGTTACACATGTATACAAACATGGGATTTCAACTTGAAACTTGATGCACTTTTTTATTATTTATTTGTTTAATAAATTCATTTAGCTATTTATCTAAATTTCTGTCACCATCAATTTATTGACTTATATGTTTTATTTATTTATGTATGTATGTAATTATTTATTTATTTAATGTTATTTAATTTTATTTTATTTTATTTTAAAAAAATAAAAATTTTAACTTTTATCATTTTTATAATTTTTTAATTATTTAATTTTTTTCTTTTTAAAATCATATTCTATGCAACAACTTTCCATTTTAGCCATGAAAACATCACAAAACCAACAACTGGAAAAGGTTTTTTGTATATTAATATATAAACTTTGTTTACATAGATAACAACTGGTATAATAAATCCTGGGCTTTTAAGCCAGAGGGTTATCACTGTATTCTGTTCTTTGTGTCTGTTCCTTTACTAATGAGCCTGAGGATGAAAACTAAATGGCAGACGCAACATTTCTGTTCACAGACGACTCCTGCCTGCAGCCGCTCGACCCCGGGCCGTGTCGCACGTATGTGGTGAAATGGTATTACGACCCCAAGGCCAACTCCTGTGCTCAGTTTTGGTTTGGAGGTTGCCGTGGCAACCGTAATCAATTCGACACGGAGAGCGCCTGCAGGAAATCCTGTGTCATAAACTAAATAGCTGACCATTAAGTAATGACAAAAGAATCAAGGTTATAAACCTTGTAAATGAAGCATTCATAAAAACAGGGGGAAAAAAAGTTAACATGTGAGTAAATTAATGTGAACCTCGACTGATCGGCTTTGGAATCATATAATGATGTGATTTAATAATTTTAAGTGATTAAATTACTTAAATATAAACATTTTAGGAGGAAGAGCTCACAATGTGTCTAAGGAATTATTAGCATAAACGATTGAGTCGTCATTTTGCCTTGTGGGCGTGGCTAAATGTAAAGCATCAGCTGAACAACATACGCACATGAGTACGAAAAAAATCAGCGATTTCTTGGTTTAATTTGCAGAAATCATTTACACACAAATTTGTTCAACAGGAGATAAATGAGGCCCAATTATAATATCTTAAAATATACACTTTTCTGCATCAATATAAAGGTTAATCTCCTTAAATCTATTGAAAACACTTGATTAACAAGTCATTTCATCTGGCCATCAATGAATCTCACTCTTTCCTTAGTTTATCATGAGTATTATGCAAAATGCAAAGACATAAATATTTGAATACAAACATATTTAATGTGTTTCAGATTTGGAGCTGTATTTCTCCAAATGTCGATCCTTATAATCTAATTTCATAACATTCTCAACTAAAGTAGCGTTTGATTAATAACTAGGAATCAATTACAAGTTCCTGTCTCGCATCAGATTCTGTGGACGACGTTGTTCATCTGCCTCACTTTTATCACTTCTTTAGTGATAAAAATCTTTTAATGAATAAGCTGCATGTTACATGTGAAAAGAAAAGTTATATCAGAGCACCCTGCTCTGCCTTTAAATCATTTAAAAGAAACAGAAACCAACATCTGGACCCTGCCCACAGGATGTAGGAAAAATTACTTACTGAAGATTTATATTAGAGTGCATAAATAAAAGCCGGATGATGATGATGATGATGATGATAATGATGATGATGATGATGATGATGATGTCAAGGCCTCAGCTGCCATATTTTATATTCATCCTGGATGATGATTGGCCAGAAGACAGAACCTTATAAAATTACGTTTATATGTGAATTTGCAGGTAAAGGTTTTCTATAAATCCATAAAATATATAATCCAGTGATCCTTGCTGATGTCAGAAACGATCCCAGATATATGTATTACTCTATTAACGTCAAGTAAATTCAGCATTATTGGATCATAGTCTGGGTCACGGGTTGGTCTTTAACACTGAACAAAAATTCATTTTTGGCTCATATAACATAAAAATGTGTACAATTTCATCTCCAACGCATGATTTCAGGATTAATAGACAGAACCAAGTCGTTTTCTGGTAACAAGAAGATTATTATTATAAATCTTTAAACACTGAATCACATAAATCCTTTTAATTATTAAGTTTCACAGCTACTTTATTCTTTTTGCATATTTACAAATGTTTCTTGCTATAAATAACTCATTAATAAGCTGTAGTTTGTAATAAATAAGCTGTGAATAAGCTGCAATTTTCAATAAATGGTGCTCTTTTCTCTACTATAACAAAGACTTATTTATTTATTTTAAACTCTAGGTTTTAAACCTGTACTGATATCAGAAAGGTCTCAGGTGATAAGTGTAGTATTCCAGCTCGTACATCCTCTCAGGCTGGATGTAGTGAAAGCTGATGATAAAATCAGAACAGCATTCTAGCCACTGTTAAAACACACACACACACACACACACACACACTGACTGGGAAATGTACCATACAAAATACAAAGCGTTTTTTTTTCCTTCCTGGAAAAATAATTTGCTAAAGCTCTCACACATCTGATTAATACTATTAACATTAAGGGTGGAAATAACATCTCTAATGTGTGTTTTTATTTTCTTACTTTCTCAGCTGTTTACACAGATACACAAACATACTCTTTTTCAGCTTCAGATCAGACTTTCACACACCTTCACTTTGTTTCCCTTTGTTTGTGAGGAACCTTTAAAAGTTCTCACCAGAGGTCATCCATTCAGAGGAAGTAGAACTCTAAATCTAAATCTAAATCTAAATGGTCAAAGGTTTGTCTTGCTTAGGGTCAACTTGAGCGAAAACCTAGAGAGAAACATATAACTGAAAGTAGAACTGTTTACACTAAAGGTTCCAAGTAGAACCCTTTTATAAAGCAAAGAAGGTTTAAAGAACTCTTCAGAGTGAAGAACCCATTTGTCCCATTGAGGAGCCCTTAAAGTTAAAAGATTCTCTTTCGCAAAGATTTGAACCTCTTCATGAACCTAGAACCTAAACACTTCATTGTCCAGCCAAGAAAGCCATGAGGAGCCCTGTTTCTAAGAGTGTACCAGCTGTTTCTAGCTGCACTTTCAAATTCTGTAACAGAGGGTATTCCTTTCACAAATGAGAACAAATTGAACTCAGTGTAACATTCTAAAGAAAAAACATAGCATTCTAAAGTGGAATCAGAGCATTCTAGGGTGGAACCATAACATTCTAAAGAAGAAACCTAGCATTCTACAGTGGAATCAAAACACTGTTCTGAGTCCAGTTGAGAATGTTCTGATTCTGCATTAGAATTTTACAGTTCAGCTTTAGAATGTTCTGATTCCACTTTAGAATGTTCCAGGTTCCAGTGTAGAATGCTGCAATTCCACTTTATATTGCTATGTTTCTTCTTTGGAATGTTATGATTCCCCTCTAGAATTTTCTAATTCTGATTTAGAATGTTTCGATTCCGCTTTAGAATGTCGTGATCACGCTATAGAATGTTCCAATTCCACTTCAGAATGCTATGATTCCGCTTTAGAATGCTCTGATTTTGCTTTGGAATGTTACGATTCCGCTTGAGAATGCTATGTTTCTTCTTTAGAATGTTATTATTTCACTTTAGAGTGCTATGATTCTGCTTTGGAATATTACGATTCCACTCTAGAATCTTATGATTTAAAAATCTCAAGTTAATAAGATAAAAAATTTAGTATGATCTATTATGATCTATTAATCTATTAATTAATTAATTAAATTGCTGAGAGTTTTAAAATCCCACTCTCCAAGTTAAGGGCAGAATTGTTCAATATGTCCAACCAATGACATGCCCCATGTTCCTTTTTGCATCGAACTCATCCAGAGAAATCCTACGGCTCTGCCCTATCCAACACACTAAAACCAAAGGAAGGAATCAGAGCCTCAGATCTCTGGTCTGGAACGTGATAGAAACGTCAAATTTACACCACAGATTTGTCTTCATCTCCCTAACACATGGTGTGAATTTCTGGAAAATTGAACAATGCAAGATTTTCACCTAAAAATTCTATAAGACTTTGTGTTTTGGTGAAAAAGTCAATGTTTTTTAATCTTCCTCAAATTCACACTGTACATTACTGGGATCAGACCAAGACAGAAAGGCACTTTGTTCATCAAGTCACACTCCAAAGCTGAGATCTGAACGTTATATATATCGGATATACAGGTTTTCGGATAGACTCCTTTGAAATGTATGTGTTTTGTCTTATTCCCTTCAAGATGTAGAAAACGGGAACGACTGTTTAAAGCTGCTTTAAAATAATAAAAGGCAGCAAATAACTTGCAATGTACTGAGCTCTCCCATGTCCAACATACAGACAATCAATGCAACTTTTTCACCAAAAAATCAATAAGAGGTTAGTCTTTGTGTTATGGTGAAAAATTGAACCTACTCAAACTTTTCCCAAATTCATAATGTATGTTACTGGGATCAAGAAAAACACTTCCTTTCGAGAATGACTGTTTAAAACTGCTATAAAATACTGAAGATATTAGAGCCTCAGATCTCAGCTTTAGAACGTGACACTAATGCCAAATTTACACCTATGTTATTGACTTCACCTCTCTAGCAGATGGTGCTATAATATTCTAAAGAAGAAAAATAGTATTCTAAAGCGGAATCTTAGCATTATTAAGCGTAATCATAACATTCTAAAGTGGAAACATAGCATTTTAAAGTGGAATCGTAGCATTAGAAAGCAGAACTGCAGCATTCTCATGTGGAATCATAACATTCTAAAGCATAATCGTGGCATCCTGAAGAAGAGACATAGCATTCTAAAGCGGAATCATGACAGTCTAAAGAAGAATCGGAGCATTCTAAAGTGGAATCATAACATTCTGAAGTGGAATCCTAGCCTTGTAGAGCCGAATCATAACATTCGAAACAAATAGTAGTAATAGAGGAAAATAGAGGAAACAAATAGTAATACAATAAAGCAAAACAAATAGTAAAAGAAAGATTTTATAAAATTGTAAAATATAAAAATGATAAAATACATAAAATTATAAAATATCGCACACTTGAACATCACTGTAATGTGGTGTTGTAAAGTCGCTGGTATGAATGACCTGCGGTAGCGCTCCTTCCTGCACTGGGGGTGTAGCAGTCTGCTGCTGAAGGAGCTACACAGGATCTCCACAGTCCCATACAGGGGGTGAGGGGTGTTGTTCATAATAGATCTCAGCTTGGCTAACATCCTCCTCTCACCCACCTCCTCCACCAGGTCCAGTGAGCAGCCCAGGACAGAGCTGGCTCTCCTAACCAGCTTGTTCAGTCTTTTCCTGTCCAGTTCTGTACTGCCTCCCACCCAGCAGACTATGGCGTAGAGAATTGCGGAGGCCACCACCGTATCATAAAAAGTCCTTAATAATGGTTTGGATTGTGATTTGATTAAACAAAGTGCACAGTGTTCTGTGATTATCTGCACAGTGTGAAATTAGAACACATTGACTTTTTAACCATAACACAAAGACTAACTCTTATAGATTATTTAGGTGAAAATTTTCCAGAAATTCACACCATGTGTTAGGGAGATGAAGACAAATCTGTGGTGTAAATTTGACGTTTCTATCACCCTCCATAGCTGAGATCCGAGGCTCTGATTCCTTCCTTTGGTTTTAGTGTGTTGGAAAGGGCAGAGCCGTAGGATTTCTCTGGATGAGTTCGATGCAAAAAGGAACATGGGGCATGTCATTGGTTGGACATATTGAACAATTCTGCCCTTTACTTTGAGAGTGGGAATTTAAAACTCTCAGCAATTCACCAGATGGATTTGACAAGACTGAATTAATTTATTAAAAAATCATAATACTAAAACTTTTATCTTGAAAACTTGGGGTTTTTAGATGTATGTATTGATTGAATGAAACAACGAGTTGATCACAATTTCTCAAAAGACGGTTGTTGTCGCCACCTAGTGGTGCAATCATGCAACTTCACAGCACAAACCAATAGATGGCGCTGTTGCACAGTTTACCTGTTTTAAAACGAAGTAGCGCTAGAAGTAGATTTTAAACGGCGTTGTTTTAAGCTGCAGGTGATCTCGGAGGCGTTTAAGAGTAATACATTTCTATCAGTTAAATTAATGAACGTGTTTAGTGTTTCGTTTTAATTCTAAAGTGAATGTTAGATTTAAATAGATAGTTGTTTAATTTTTTAAATGTTGTCATTTTTTGCATTTTTTTCTTCCTGTAGGACAGAGCAAACGCCTTACACATACTTAGTAACTCAATAATCTTCAATTAAAAATAAATTTTAACAACAAAACAACGTTTTCAATCTTAGTACCTAGATGTTGAACGTGATGATTACTCTCTTCCACAAGAAAGTGTATTTTAGGTTCAGTATTAATTAAGAATTCATTCTGTAAGCTAAACAGATAGGCTACAATGTTTTCTTTTAAATTATGAGTAACTTTTTCCTTTACTCAAGTAAATCAGAGGTCACTTTCAGGTCAGAAACATTTAAACAAACACAATGAAATGTAGAATCCTGCTTATAAATCTACTGTGCTGTGATCATGTTAGTAAAAATCACATACTGCACCTTTAAATCAGTGGAAGTGGCCATTCGTGTGTAGGAACTGAACCCTCGATCAGGCCAGTGGGCTGGACCACTGCTGGACTACAACCTGTCTGATTTACAGGTGCATGCCGAAACTGGACACTCACTATTGTCTCTACAGGAGAGAGAAGAGACATTTCAGAACACAGGTATATATGTGTTATGATTTTCTTACATTATATATACACTATATTGCCAAAAGTTTTGGGACACTCCTCCAAATCATTGAATTCAGGTGTTTTTTTTGTTTTTTTTTCAGGGGTTGAGCTCGACCCTTTAGTTCCAGTGAAAGGAACTCTTAATGCTTCAGCTTCATACCAAGATCCATCCATCCACTGTCTATACCCGCTTATTCCTAATTAGGGTCATGGGGGTCTGCTGGAGCCTATCCCAGCGCACATACTGTAGGGCGAAAGGCAGGGGTGCATACCAAGATATTTTGAACAATTTCATGCTTCCACCTTTGTGGGAACAGTTTGGGGATGACCCCTTCCTGTTCCAACATGACTGCACACCAGTGTACAAAGCAAGGTCCATAAAGACATGGATGAGTGAGTTTGGTGTGGAGGAACTTGACTGGCCTGCACAGAGTCCTGACCTCAACCCCATAGAACACCTTTGGGATGAATTAGGGCGGAGACTGTGAGCCAGGCCAAAACTGTGATGTTTGTCTTTCCATGCACATGAATGTAATATGGAGTTGTCCCGCCCTTTACAGCTATAACAGCTTCAACTCTTCTGTGAAGGCTTTCCACAAGGTTTAGGAGTGTGTTTATGGGAATTTTTGACCAATTCCTCTAGAAGCGCATTTGTGAGGTCAGACACTGATTTTGGCGAGAAGGCCTAGCTCACAGATGACCAGTGAAGTTCCTCCACACCAAACTCTCTTATCCATGTCTTTATGGACCTTGCTTTGTGCACTGGTGTGCACTCATGTTGGAACAGGAAGGGGTCATCCCCAAACTGTTCCCACAAAGTTGGAAGAAATAAAAACGACACCTGAATTCAATGGATTGGAGGGATGTCTCAAAACCTTTTAATGATGTAGATAATGTTACTGCGCTGACCTGAACCAGCTCAGCATGTGACCAGCATGACCTCCGTGGCGACAGTTGTGGCACCAAGTGAACCAGTTGTTGAACTGAGCGAGCTTCTTATCTCTCGGGAGGTCGACCTTCTCATCAGACTTTCCAGTGCCTGTTGAAAGTCGTGAAACTTCATGTACATGCTTCTGGTTTGATTAAATGTGAAAATAAATATATCCTGGTTTTAATGTGTGAGCTTGGATTTTTAATTTCGCTAACACCATAAAAGGTCTTAGCTAGCCGTGTTAGGGCCTGTACTAGAATGCCAACAGAGTAGAGTTTAGTGCTGATTGAATACCTGTACAGGACGACACCGGTGTTCCCATGTTCATGAGGCAGAGGGCGCAGCGTGGCAGCGGTTTTCGGCAGCCTGGACAGCTGGTGACCTTTGACTTGGTGGGCGAGCCGCTCACCCCGTACTGGCTGAAACCTCGGCCCTGATGGGGCATGGCTGAGCAGCTGAACGATATGGACTTCCCACAGAAGTTACAGCTTACAAACACCTGCACAGGAAAAAAGAGGGACATCATCATGTGCATGCGAGGACAACACTTATTAGCTCATTATTATTATTAGCTCAAGGGAAAAAAAATGACTTCTTACCTGAGCAAGAGGTTTAGAGCTGGGGTCGAGTTTGCTCCTGTGGATGTCAAATTCAGCTCGTTTGTGCCAGAACCTCCAGGCGTCCAGCAGGTTGCGGTAGTTCTCGATCCAGCACTGTACACGTGCATCCTTCACCACTTCAACACTAGAGCCCTAACACCACACACACACCACTGCATTATCCCAGCATTATAAAGGCATAAGACTCATTTGCATATTTGCACTTCAAACATTAGGAAACAATTTAATTAGAAAGTAATTTAGAAACATTATAATGGAATGTACGTAAATTACGTAACATCCGAGTTTAAATAATTAATAAGCAAATATCTTAAAAGATCTCTTGTGAATATCTCCTAAGAATTTTTACTAGAGTCTGACTTGTTGCAAAACCTGTGTCTGAGCTCGTCCTACCCGGAGCATGCAGAGACTGTCGGTCTGCACGTCTTCTGCACGTCTCCCACGTAGCTCTCCACCAGATCCACCCCGTCCTTCATCTGGGCAGCAGAATGCCCTCCAGATTCCCCGCCTTCTTCATCTTATTGATCAGTTTATCGATGTACCGGGACAGCTGAGACGAAATGGAATAAAAAAAAAATACAAAAAATTAAAAGAATGTATTCATTTAAAAAAAATTAACATCCTTAAAAGGACAACCTCTGGGTCACACAATAAAAATTATTTAATATTATTTCCAGCCTAAATAAAAAAAATCTGTCGTTTTTGGGAATATTTAAATATATAACGAATAAACAAACAACAAGGTAATAAACAACCTGGCCCTCAAAGAAAGAGGCCACACACTCAGGGAAGTGCAGATCCACCGCGACACCTTGTACGGCTTTGGTGTTGACGAAGGTCTTCTTACAAGGTAAGAATGGCACCAGTGCACTACATAGTGAAAACAACGTGGTTTGGGACACGGTCACTCTGTTGTTCTAGAAACTTCAAATTAGACAAGAAAGATAGCACCAGTGAATCTACATGTGAAGACATACTCTTAAATGAATGCATACATATGCTAGCTCTAGGAGACGCTACGCTAGTTTAATGTCATTTAAAAAATTTCATTCAATTCGGTCCCGGTTTGGAAAACCATGTCCAGCGTGAATAAAACTTAATGACGAATGCATGCACAAATAAAATGTTTTAAAATTTTTACACTTAAACATCACACCCGAACACAACAGCGTTCACTAATGCCAAGTTCACACTGCATGATTTTCAAAGTGGTCAGATCACTTAGCACTTAGCACTGTTAGCATTCAGTCGCTGTTGGTGTTCACACAGCATGATGGATCGACGACAGGAGGTTACACACTGCATGACATCACAACAGGAAGAATCACCAACAACTCTGTCTGGTCCGCAAACTACATTTCACAATCGAGCGCATGGAAGAAATGTTAAATAAATAAGGCGAAGACCACAAGTGAGATGAGAGTTCTCAAGCAAGACCAGAAATGGAACCCTGCAAGAAGGTCGCAATCCAAATGGTCAGTGTGGGGAACAAGGACTGTGCGTTCTACTTAACTGAACAAATGAATAATTCTTCAATGTGCAGCAAATATTTCTGCTTTATTTGCTTTATTAAAATATAAATAAAAACTAAATGAAATTATATATATATATATATATATATATATATATATATATATATACACATATATATATATATTTATAATTTCATTTAGTTTTTATTTATATTTTATTTCTATTTATTTTTCTTATAAAGAAAAATAGTCTCTATTTTAATTTCAAGCAACAGCAACTCATTTGGAAAAATCATGACAAACCTGGCAACCCACAATATAAATACATTACACTGATCACCACAGGAAAACCAGAGTGAACGATTTCAGCTAAAATAGCCTGGTGAGTAATTAATTTAGTGTATCATTAAATGTATTACTATTTGATGTAATAAGACATGAATTTTACATTGACTGCCAAAAAATGTCCCAGAGATTTCATTCATGTTTATATTTTGTAATGCTTTAAAATAATCCTCTCAGAGTTAGGTTTTTTTTGACAGTCTGGCAACCAGTGAGATGCGGAGGAGCGGTCAGCACTGTGATGGGGTGTGATACCTCCGGCATGTCAGATCCAGATCCGTGTGAGCATGTGACAGGATTATTGATCAGGATTAAAATCACTCACGTCTGCATGATACGAAAGGTAAGAAACTAAAAAAACATCTTACTTTGTTGATTCATGATGACTTCAGCATCTTGTTCCAAGTTTTCTTATCCTGCCATGTGCATGCATGTTGTTATGGGTTTAAAATAGACTTAGAACTAACATAACTCAATAAATGAATAAATAATATTCTGAAACTCTTTATCAGTTCTCTATTTAACACTGATGTAAGGAGTCTCCAGTGTCAGTGCTTTGTAAAGAAGCTCTCTGTCACTTTCCTGACACCTACCCTCAGGACAGAAGAGTTTATCATTTGTGGTTTCTTGTGAAAATGTCAAGCTGTGTATTTTTCCCAAACAAAGTGGACTTATTTTGATGACATTATATTTAGCAATAAATGTATAAAAAGTACATTGAGAATGACAAAAAGCTTAATACTAGGCTTGGGTGTGAGGCATGGTTCAAAGGCTAAAGGTTGAAATTGTACATTAGAAGTGATTCAGATGATAAACTGATTTACATTTGCACTTATTATGACTATAGAAAGGACATTATTATGACTATAGAAAGGACATTATCACACTCTCCGGTGTCACCCAGATGAGGATGGGTTCCCTTCTGAGTCTGGTTCCACTCAAGGTTTCTTCCTCTTACCATCTAAGGGAATTTTTTTCTTTGCCACAGTCGCCTCAGGCTTGCTCACTAGGGATTACGATAAACACAGATAAATTTAAATGGAAGTCTAATATTATGTTAATTTTGGCCTTTTGTACTGTTTCTTATGTTCTTCGAGACAATCTCCACTGATAAAAACACTATACAAATAAAATTTAATTGAAAATTATTTTGCTATAATGGTAGCGTTAAGCTGTTTTGAGATGCGTAGTTCCAGATACACGTCCTGGCTGAAGGAAGAGAACGTAAGGTTCGGTCGAACGATTCCTTTAACCAGTTCTTACTCTTTCTAGACTGACCATGAAGGCTAAGCTGTGGAGGTCGACGCTGCTGTGCTTCTCGTTGTTGTTACTTTCACACGATGTTCAAAGTCAGACCCGAAGAAACCAAACGCACAACTTGACCACAAAAGATGGAAAAGGTAAGTTTGAGTTTTGTGTATTTTTTTGTATGACCCTCGTTTATAGATTGCGAGTCTCTAGTGTTTTCGAAACCTGATGCTGGATGCTGGATGCAAACAGATGTTAAAATGATCAACGCCCACACATGCTATTCCCATTTGTAACCTTTGGACTGGATTCTTATGTCTTCCATGAGCAGTGCTGGTGTGTGCGTTGGAGTTGGCCTTCCTCCTGGACAGCTCAGAGAGCGCCATGTTGCACCGTTTTGAGAAGTTGAAGAACTTCATGCGCTCGCTGGGTGCCCGGGTGATGAAGATGCAGGTTGGAGACTGGCATCTGATGCCACGTCTCGCCGCTCTCCAGTACAGTAGCTCCGTGTCCATCGTGCAGAGCTTTTCTAACTGGCGTGACCTGGACCACTTCATGAACATTGTGTCCTCCATGGCCTACATCGGGCAGGGCACGTACACATCCTACGTAGTCAGGAATGCCACAGACCTCTTCGTACGTGAAACCGATGACAAGAACGTCAGGGTGATGCTGCTGATGACTGACGGCTTTGACCATCCACGGAGGTCACAACATAAAGCTCTTCACCATCAGCCTGACATCACAGGACAGCAAAAACAACCCCAAGCTACGAGCCATGGCTAGCAGTCCGGCGCAGCAGTTCGTACACAACCTCAACGATCCAGACCTTGAGGAAAGACTACTTGAGGAGCTCGTAAGATAAACCCTGGTCATTCGTGCTACTAACAATCCCTGGGGTGTGCTGTTAGAGATAAATAATCAACAGAGTGGTGTAATGCAGCCAGTACAAAGCCGAATAACTGTTTCCATCCAAAAACTGATTACTTTCCTATCCAAGTGATTTAATCTTCTTATACCACAGCAAATTTAAGATTTTAGAAAATTTAAGAGACTTTTACGATTCTTTATCAAATTTTTTTTTTATTATTAAATTTATCTATTTAGTGCTGTGGAAAGTTTCTGAAATAAGCTATTTCTTAGTGTCACTTACACTAATCAGGCATAATCAGGCCCGAACCCACAATGCCATGGATGTTGCTGTGTTTTGGACAATTAAGATTCCAAGTGGAAAAATATTGCTTGATGACAAAAGAGAGCATCGTCACATGCTAAAGTATTCCGCAAACACACAAAAAAGCAGTCCTGAGGGCTCAGGATTCCAGAATCCTACACAGATCTACACCACGCCTTCCTGTCCAAGCCACACCCACTTTCAGTTTTCAGTTCAAGTCCGATTACATTACCGATAATGGAATTGTGTTATATTCTTCTAATTTCTCCTTCTGTTTTTTTATTTGTCAGAGAAAAGTGGCCAACAGTGAAGTAAGTGTTTCAGTTCATGTTGTACAAAATTATTATTAACGTGCACCTTACACACAGTGGTGTTTTTACTAACTAGGTTTTGTGTTACAGTGTCCACGAGTGCAAGCTTGTGTGTGTGAGAAAGGAGACAGAGGACCTCCGGGAAACCCTGTGAGTGAAAAAGCACCATGCTGAAGAAGTGATAATGTGTGAATGAGTGAAGATGAAGATGGATTTTTATGGGGTTTGTTTCAGGGGAAAAAAGGAGATCCGGGACCTGAAGGATGGCCAGGACAAAAAGGTGTAAAGGTGAGCTGGAGAAACAACACTGACTCTAATATAACAGTTTATTAAGGAAAATACAGTAAGGAAGGTATAAACACACATACAAACAATGTACAAAATTATGTATGCACACACAAACACACAAAGATACACACTCCACAACCCACTTTACTTTACTAACCTTTACTTTACTAACCTTCCAGAAGATGAAGTACACACAAATACATACACACAGACAGACAGACAGACCCACTACACCAATGCACACACACACACACACACACACACACTCACACACACACAATCATGCATGCACGCACTCACACATGCACATATACACAAATATAAATATACACACATGTAGACTAATACACATGATTTGATTTCTTCTACAATATTTTATCATTTCTTTACCTAAATAAGGGGTTCTTAGCTTCCAAAAAAGGGTTGGAGCCATACTGACAGAAGAACTCAAGACACAACAAAAGAACCTTTAAGATTTCTAAATGTTCAAAGCCAGGAGTGTACACAAAGTGCCGGTGTGGGTGCAGGTTTCCATTCCAGAAGCAGAAGCCACACCTAAGTCTATTAAAAGCAAAGCTCAGGTGTGGTTTAAGATTGATTGGAATGAAAACCTCCCCCCACACTGGCCCTTTCTGGATAAGATTGGACACCCCTGATCTAAGACATTACTGCTTATAAGAATGAACCCCTTTGTTAAAAAATGTTCTAATGGATAATGAATAACACCTCCTCATCTTTCCATCCTCTCTCTCACTGTGCTGTAGGGAGAAACTGGACCTGTGGGACCCCCAGGACCGGAAAGGCCTGAGGTGACTCCTACAGAGCTGCATTCTTCATTGTAGATTTTATAAACTTTGTTTTGTATCTGTGTGGATCACTATTTATGTGTGTGTGTGTGTATGTGTGTGTGTCATCTGCAGGGACAACCCGGATACAAAGGTGATAAGGTAAGGGTTACAACTTAATGGTGTTAGTAAGTCTTTAAAAAATACAATCCCCCCTGGCTGTGTGTGATCTGTAAAGCTATGAGTATCTTCTAGGGTGACCGAGGAGAATGTGGAGCTCCTGGATTAAAAGGAAATAAAGTAAGTGTTCCTAAACTACATCCAAGACCTTCAAGTACATAATCAACATCAATCGAGTACCTAGGTGAAATTTTGTACTTCTCAGGGCGTTGAAGGACCTCCAGGACCGAGAGGTATCCGAGGAGTGCAGGTAAATATCAAATCATCATCATCAGATTTTTTTTCTCCCTTTAAATGCAAATTTTACACACAGCCCTGAATTAAACCATAGGCGCTCGTCCTCCTTGCTGCATTTAATGCAATCAGAGGATCACTTGTAATCCCGTACCAACGAGCATGTTAACACAGTGAACGCAGGCATGTGGGATATTATTTTGATAGACATTGTTTGCTAGGATGAAAGTGAGGACAGGGAAATGTTGATGTGTCTGGCTTTGTGGGCAGATCAGCGTTATCATAACCTACAGCACGGTACAAACCTCCTCATTTAGCCAGACTTGATTTCATTTGTTATATTATGCAATACATCAGCTGTACCATATTATACAGTGATATTATATAC
The DNA here is from genome assembly GCF_019097595.1 of Hemibagrus wyckioides. Lineage (NCBI taxonomy): Eukaryota > Metazoa > Chordata > Actinopteri > Siluriformes > Bagridae > Hemibagrus > Hemibagrus wyckioides. The sequence goes on along the minus strand of NC_080732.1, from coordinate 17,975,083 downwards.
AGTACAATTTCGTATTTGTATCTGCTATATTTATCTATCTATCACCTCAGTGCTTTTTGTTTGTGTTTTATTCAGGGCCCCCAAGGGCCACCAGGGGAGGAAGGGCCTGAAGGACATAAAGGCCCCAAAGTAAGTGCGTAACATGGCAGGGCTTTATTCTGAGTAAAGTTCAACAGAGTACAATTTTGAAGGAGATAAAGAGTTCATTGCGCCTGTAAATAGACAATTTTAAAGTATGCAGGTTCAGGTTATCATGATATGTGTACCCTCTAGCAAACATTATCAATCAGTGGCAGTTATAGTTAACATTAGTAATAGCTTCCGGTTTATTTCTTAGTCTTTATTCATAAGCAATTCATATTGATTCATAAGCAAAAAAAAAAACAAAAAACAAAAGCAGAGCGACAAGATTAGCAGTATCTACCAGCTAAGCTGATAACTAGCTAATTTCTATGTAATCAATGTACAAGTCTTAATGTTTAACCTGCATGTAGGGAGATCGCGGATTTCCTGGTGCAACCGGACCTCAAGGGGATATCGGTGTTGGATTTCCCGGGCCTAAGGTGAATTGCCGTGATTTATTGGTATACATTAAATGATAGAAATTAAAAACGTTTAAAAAAATCAAAAAATGTTTTGGTGAAGAATTGAAACAATTACATGGTTTGTTTTGATTAGAGAACAGAGAATAAAAAATTATAGACAATATGTGTTTGAGCACCATTGCCTTGAAAGTGAGAGACTTTAAGCTCATCCTTCTGCAGCTCTGCTGCCTGAATTTCATGTTTATTCAGCTTCAACAAGACATGTATTGGTTCTAGGGTGACAAGGGAAACCAGGGAACACCAGGTCCTGCCGGTCTAATTAGAACAGGTGAACCAGGCCAACCTGTAAGTCGGCACTGAGAAAAAAGTGGCAAAATGTCTTAGCATGAGTCTATCGATAATAATGCAATAATGACTGTTTTTATTAATGTAGGGACCACCAGGACTTCCGGGGCCTCAAGGGGTTCCTGGCTTCCCAGGAGAGGGCCTAACAGGGCCAAAGGTGAGTGACTTACAGTATATACAATGCAGATTCTGCTTTGTACTGCACAAGCCTCATCAGTCTCAGTGTTTCTATTCTACTGCAATCACTGGTGCTGGGGAACACTCAAAGCAAAACTGTCCTGTAATTGAAAAATTTTTATACTTGAGAGTGCTGCTTTAAACACCTGGTGCATTTTTATACCAAATGGCATTACAGTGTGATGCTGACTAGTCTGCATCTGATTACTCCATGTAACCAACTTCATATACACAGCTTAAGCATAGGCTGAAAATCTAAACCAGTCTAAATCTAAATCTCAGGGAGATCGAGGATATAATGGTTCTGTTGGAGCACGTGGACCACCAGGTTTTGGCCTCAAGGGTGAAAAGGTATAACTCAATAATAATAAAAACTATATGCTCTTTAAGAGTGGTATAAAATATTTATCGTTATTCTTTGTGCATACCACAGGGGGATGCTGGGCATTTTGGGCTTCCTGGTCCTAGAGGACTCCCTGGATTGGGAATTCAAGGAGAAAAGGTTTCAAATTTTAGATTCTGGTATTAAATGTAACAAACTGGATCAAGTGTTGCAGCAATGAATTGACCAGTGTATCCATTTAAATTTTTGCCTTCATCTTTGTGCCGACACTTCAACATTACACATGTAGGGATCCCAGGGTCCGATAGGTCCTCCTGGTGCCAGAGGACTCCCAGGGATGAGCATCGCTGGTGAAAAGGTAGAGTCCTTGTGCAAATCGATTATTGAACTGCAATGAAACATGAAAAACAGTCAGTTCCTGATAGAAACACTAGGTGGAGGCTATGTTCTGTTTGTACACAGGGAGACCGTGGCTTCCCAGGAGAATGTGGACCACCAGGACAGAAAGGAATCGGACAGCCTGGAGTCAAGGTCAGATAGAATGTATGGATGAAGTCCAGGAGCCTCATATTTGGTCTAAAGTCTTGATTTTAATCACTTGGTCACCCATATATTTAACCAGGGACCATGGGCTACAGATTTTTAAATGTTGAGACTTTTTTGAGAATTTTTTGAGAACTATATCCTAGTGCATTTTGGGTAGGATGATTTAAAACTTGGAGTTTAATAAAGTTACTTTAGTTGCTTTAGATTAAACTGGACCTGGGAACAAAACTAAGATGATTCAGATTTGGATCAACTGCAGACAAATGACAGATTTAGACATTAATATGTTTCTGCTATAGGGTGAGCCTGGCTTTCCAGGTGTCCCAGGACAGCCAGGTGCTCCAGGTGAAGTCGGAGCAAGAGGACCAAAGGTTGGCATGTTCACATAATGATTTTTTCAAGAAAACTGGATCTGCTCCAGAATGCAATATTTGGCCATATATTATCTTCTAAGTACAGGGTGAAACTGGTCTTCCTGGGCTTAGAGGAGTAGAGGGACCACCTGGTAAAGGTCTACCTGGAGAAAAGGTTTTTATGATATCCTTATGCCTGCATGTTTTAGGTCATAATAAAACACCACTGTAAACTGTAAAGCAGTTTAAAAAGAACACATGCACTGTGAACAAAGATATTTAAATGATACACGTCTTATTCTTAAAGGGAGAGCAAGGAGAGAGAGGAGCAAGAGGGCCACCAGGGGTCTTTGGACCAGTTGGTCCAGTGGGGACCAAGGTAGGGAAAAAAAGTCTGGCTAAGTCAAGAAAACTGTAGATATTTCATTTAGATAAGCTTCTATGGTACTGTTTCAATTCTGTTTTTAACTATAATATTTTTTGCTAAAAATTACAACTAGATTATGTCTTATAACTGGTTCTGTTCTGTAGGGAGAACCAGGAGGTCTGGGGCTTCCTGGGCCAATTGGACCTCCAGGAAGAGGAGTACCTGGAAGTAAGGTAATTGAGATTTGAGATGTTTGGTCAACAATCTAACTTTCTTTGACAGACATCTTCGATCAGTGCAGTAAGTCAAGCAGTTTTACAGATGAATACTTTGCTAAATAATCCCAGATTATGGAATCTTACTTGAAGTTTATTCTCTATAGGGAGATCCTGGATCACCTGGACTTCCAGGACCTGCTGGAGAAAATGGAATAGGGTTCCCTGGGCCAAAGGTCAAATCTTAAACAAATGATATTGTAAAAGTCATCTCTGTAGTAACATGAGAACCATTAGATATGCCAATCGCATGCCAATCATTACCAATAGAAACAAGCTTTTATAGGACCAAAGGGTCAAGATCTGGGTACTAAAAGCCTGACAGAATATAAGAATTCAGAAAATTGAGATCTGTTTTTGCTATTCAACTTTTTTTGTGTGTGATTTTTCTTGTTAAGGGTGAAAAAGGATTTCCTGGACCCTTTGGACCACCAGGTTTGAAGGGAGATCCTGGACCACCTGTAAATAGACATTTCATAATCTTTTTATAATCACCAGAAGTTCAGTTCAGTCAGTCCAGCTATAGTAAACACTGCATTGCTTGTTTTTATCCCCTGTATCTTTAGGGTCCTCCAGGCACCCAAGGACTACCAGGAGAGCCCGGTCCAGTGGGGATAAGCTTTCCAGGACCAAAGGTATGAGCTAATTCAGTCATTTCCTGTCTGTTCTTAGAGTCAAACTGTGATTCAACTTGTTTTCTTACTTTGAAACTGTACTTAGAATTTCAATAGTAGTATATTCCAGAAATGAAAGGTTATAATACAGAAGTCCAAAAGGTATATTTCTCAATCCAAATCACATAGTTTTGCATTGCTCTGTTCCAGTATCAGACTAATTGTAAACCACGTGTCTTTTAGTGTCCAATTTAAAGCAATTTTTATTGTTTTCTATTCCAGGGTGATCGAGGTTCTGCAGGTCCTCCAGGGCCAGTAGGACCACCAGGAATTGGACGTTTAGGGCCAAAGGTTAGTAATTAATTTTAATGTAAGACTCTTCCGAACTCTGTTATCTGGAGATTACCTGTAGGTTTCAAATTACGGTTGTACCAAAGCACATGACATGTTCTTAAAAAAGATTCACAGTAAGATGAATACAAGAAAATAATACAAGTAATAAATATTCCAGCAATGTTTTGACCATGAAAAGGTTCACCAATTTTGTGCCCCAAAGGGAAAAAAGATTTATTTTATTTATAGGATTCTATAGGTCAGACTGGCCCACCCGGCCCACCCGGTGCCCCAGGAGAGGGAATCCAAGGCCCAAAGGCAAGATGAGTTACTAGTATTCAGTATAAATCTCTATAACATGGATTTTATATCTTGGTCGAGTGATTCAACTATAATATTTTGAATACAAAACGAGATACATGCTGCATGTCCATTTTGTCCAGGGTGAGCCTGGATTCCGGGGATTAGTGGGACCAAGAGGAGCCCCAGGAGAGGGTTTACCTGGGCAAAAGGTAAGATGAAATCATGCCCTGTTTTGTAAGAAGACATGGACACCATTGTAATGTTGGACCACTTTGCAGGGGGACCGTGGGTTTTCAGGAGTACGAGGACATAAAGGGGAAAAAGGAGGACAAGGAGAACCAGGACAAACGGGGCCAGACGTAAGAACCTTGTACTTTTGTGAATTTTTTTTTTTCCATTTTCACATGAAAAATTAACTGAAAACTAGTCTCAATACAGGTTGAATAAATCCTTACTAGTTTTCAGGGAGTACGTTGTCATAATGAATGATATCAGACATTTTATTTTATTTTGTAACCCACAAGTAATGTGTTTACTTTGCAGGGTAGACCAGGACAAAAAGGAGAACCCGGTCTTACTGTAAGTGTGAGCAAGCCATTGGAAAGCATACAGATTTATATCTAATCATTTATGTAAGATAAAGTGTATGTCTTTTTTGTCTGGTGTGTTGCAGAGAGAAGAAGTTGTCAAATTAATCAAATTCATTTGTGGTTAGTTTTTACATTTTGCCTACTTACATGCTACCAAAATAAATTCTGTTGTTCTCAGCTATTTTTGCCTTTTGCTGTCAGTGCTTCATCAGCCCCTGGGTTCAGCGTTGGTGGCTTTCTGTCTGTATATTTAATGCAAATTTCTGATTTCTGATTCTAAAGGAAGAATGATGTAAGAACATTTGCATTTTGTGTTATTTACTGTAAAGCCTTTGTAACAATATAATAATAATAATAACAATAACAATAATAATAATAATAATAATAATAATAATAATAAAAATAATAATAATTCACTGAGCCTCAAGTGCTGAAATGCACAGATAGCAAGGCAGAAATTATGAAATTTTTCAAGTCTTCTCTTAAAAAGACAGAGAATTTCTTTGATTTGTCTACACACTACTGCATCTTAAGTCAGAGTCTGTATTTTTTTTAAACATTTGAACAATCCTAAGAAGACTGTGTCTTTCAGGCTGTGGGGTAACCTGCAGATTCAGCCCCATGGAGCTGGTTTTTGTGATCGACAGCTCGGAGAGCGTGGGTGGAGAGCGAAATCAGTAAAGACTTTGTGAACGGGCTAATCGACCGTGTTTCCGTCAGGCCCAATGTCACACGTGTTGGTATTGTGCTGTACAGCCACAAGAGTGTTGTGATCAGCCATCTGCATCAATCCCTGAGCCATGACGAGTTGAAATCTGCCATACTCCATATGCAATATATGGGGGAGGGAACCTACACAGGAAGTGCTATCAATCAGGCCAATCTTCTGTTCCGCTGGGCCCGCCCTGGAGTTCATAAAGTGATGGTGGTGATTACAGATGGCCAGGTGGACCAAAGGGATGTGGTTAAGCTGGAGGATGTGGTCCGAGACGCACACTCCAGCAACATCGAGATGTTTGTCATTGGTGTGGTGAATCAGAGTGATCCGTTTTATGAGAGATTTAAGAGAGAGCTGGAGTCCATTGCCTCAGACCCGGATGAGGAGCACATGTATCTGATTAGTGACTTCAAGACACTTACCGGTAAGTTACCTCATCACATTTCAGTTTAAATCACACGTTCACTGTTAGCAAGCAACAAAGTGACAGATTGACAGTTGAATGAAAGCCATCAGATTTGATGATGAAAGCCATCTTTCATGAATGTACCTCACACAGAGCCACAATTTCAATGGAGATTATCTCAATTATATGCAAATCAGAAATGACCTGGCCAAGCAAAACCATTGGTTTGAATTATTCCTCAGTTCATTTGATGTGATGTTTATTCAACTTTAGTTCCTACTTTCAGTTAGTTCCCATTTATTCTTTGAGGCACAACTATGGAAGTAAAACGTACTGTATAAGCATGGTTTCATTTTATTCTGTCATCTATGACCTCTCATTACGAAGAAAAATATAGCTTGGAATGATCCACAGGAGATGATTGGTGATTCCGGTGAGAGTATGTAGCTAGCGCAGTTAAAATACTTTACTGATCTAATCGAAGATGAAGCTACTACGGAGCTGAGCACCTGAATAACCTGTAAATCAAACAGTGAATATTCAAACAGTAATACATCTACCTCACTTACCTCATGATTGTTTTCAATGCCTTCTCTTTGGTTTAGCACTAGAGAGTAAGCTGTTGGCTAAACTCTGTGAGGACAGTGATGGCTTGTTTGGTCAAACGCCCAGTCCTGAGGTCCTCCCTGTAAGCCCTGGACAACTACAATTTTACGATGAGGACCTACAGTGGAGGACAATCACAGCACCATTTAAAGCTGACTGCACACAGGTAAGACGCATCTGCCATTTTTGACTGAAGAGAGCAAGACAAAGTGGTATAAAATAACCGGTGAAAATCAAACATAAAGGGAAATGTGTCATACAGATGAGTCCATGTTTGATAAGACACACAGATGTGATTTATTATTCATTGAGTTCCACAGATGCGTCTCAATGTGTCATATAGATGCCATTCATTATATGATAAGTCATATAGACATGACTTATTATTCAATGTGGCATGTGGACACAAGTTGTCATTTCACATGTCATATAGATTTAAATTTTTGGGTCATCTGATTCATTATTCAACAAGTCATATGGTTTTGAATCATTATTCTACGTGTCATATGGATACAAATCATTATTTGACTTATGCGGATATTAATTATAAGTCAATCTGCCAATAAAGACGTAATTAAATGTGTAAACACATCGATAGGACACACTGAATAATAACACATATCTATATGACTCTTTGAATAATGAATCGTGTCTATATGACACATCAAATAATGATTTGCATGTGTGCATTAGAAATGATTCATTACTCAATGTGTCATATGAATGTGAATCTTTTTTTCTTTTTTTTTTTGACATACTGATACGAATCATTATGTGCATGTGTATATATGTCTAATTATCTATCCCTCTGTCCATCTATCCATGTCCCTGGAACATTTAATACTGAACAAAATCCTAAAATTGCTTTAATACTAAACCAAAGCAACACTATAATATCCAGGCTAGAGATTATACTCTTATTAATGTAGTATTTTAATATGAAACAGCCAGGAGCATCTGAAAGAACTGTAGACAGCACCAGTGCTCCATTCTTTAATGGAGAGAAAGAGAACACCCTGGATGATCTGTTGCACATCACATACAGTTCACACATAGGAAAACCTTTACAGAAACCAGAACCAGACACCAGCAGCAGCACCACTGCAGAGCCACGCCTAATACTGATTCAGGATGAATTTAGTAAAGGTAACTGTTTCACTGTTACACATGTATACAAACATGGGATTTCTCTCAACCTGAAACTTGATGCACTTTTCTATTATTTAATTAATAAATAAATAAATGAATTTAGTTATCCTTTTATCTTTCTATATCACCATCAAGATTTATATAAACTATGTTTTATTTTATTTTATTAAGCCCAAGGCCAACGTATTTTCAATTTCTTCTGTTTTAAAAACATATTTATGTATATATATTATACATATAACTGATAACTAATATATATATATATATATATATATATATATATATATATATATATATATATATATATATATATATATATATATATATAGTTTCCATTTTAGCCATGAAAACACCACAACTGTAAAAGTTTTTTGTATATAAATATATAAACATTGTTTACAGCTAACAACTGATATAATAAATCCTGGGCTTTTAAGCCAGAGGGTTAAGTTATCACTGTATGCTCTTCCTTGTATTTGTTCCTTTACTAATGAGCCTGAGGATGAAAACTAAATGGCAGACGCAACATTTCTGTTCACAGACGACTCCTGCCTGCAGCCGCTCGACCCCGGGCCTTGCCGGACGTACGTGGTGAAATGGTATTACGAAGCCAAGGCCAACTCCTGCGCTCAATTTTGGTTTGGAGGTTGCCATGGCAACCGTAATCGGTTTGACACAGAGAGCGCCTGCAGGAAATCCTGTGTCATAAACTAAATAGCTGACCATTAAGTAATGACAAAAGAATCAAGGTTATAAACCTTGTAAATTAAGCATCACTTAAATATAAACATTTTAATAAGATTCATTTAAGATAGAAGTGATGGACTACTCTGGTAGGAAGAACAGCTCACAATGTGTCTAAGGAATATTTAGCGTAAACGATTTAGTTGTCATTTTGCCTTGTGGGCATGGCTAAACATAAGGTAATTTCTAACTGCTTGACATTCATCAACATACAGAAAACATTTATACACAAATTTGTTCAACGGGTGATAAACGAGGCCCAGGTATAATATCTTAAAATATACACTTTTCTGCATCAAAATGAAGGTTTATCTGCTTACATCTTTAGAAAACAGTCATTTCATCTGGCCATCAATGAATTTCACTCTTTCCTTAGTTTATCACTTGTATTATGCAAAATGCAAAAAACAAAAATATTTGAATGCATACATATTTAATGTGTTTCAGTTTTGGAGCTGTATTTCTCCAAATGTCGATCCTTATAATCTAATTTTATAACATTCTAAACTACAATAGCGTTTGATTAACAGGAGTAAATTATACAAGATTTACTTAATTTAAAACATCAAGAGTAAATTTAAAATATATATATAATTATACTACCGCTATACTACTATAATTATACTACCGCTCAAAAGTTTGGGATCACTTGCATATTTCAGCTTGATTTCAACTACGGAGGAAGACTCTATCAGCCAATCCATCTTGTGGGAGATGCTCTAGGAAGCATGGGGTGAAATCTCATCAGATTATCTTGAAAAATTGACCGCTAGAATGCCCAGGCTGTAATTACTGCAAAAGGTGGTTTTTTGGATGAAGGCAAAGTTTGAAGAAAACATTCATCGTTTCCATCAAAATCATTATTTCTAACTCTGACACGTCAGCATGTCCTGTTCTTCTGCTATATTTTCTATTCAGACTAATTTCCTGTTTTTCCTTGGAAAACAATCAAATTTCCCAAACTTTTGAGCGGTAGTGTATATATAACGTCAAATAAATTCTCTCCACTTGGCGGCCATCTTGGATTCAGTCCTCAACTGTTATTGGATTATGGTTTGGGTCACAGATTTATCTTTAACACTGAACACTATCCTACACATGATTTCAGGATTAATAGAGAGATCCAAGTCGTTTATCTGGTAACAAGAAGGTTACTATCATAATTCTTTAAACACTGAATCAGAAAAGTACTTTTAATTCTGAAGTTTCACAGCTACTTTATTCTTTTTGCATACTTACAAGTGTTTATTGCTATAAATTAATATTGTAATAAATAGGCTGTGAATAAGCTGCAATTTTCAATAAATGGTGCTATTTTCTATACTATAACAGTATAGGTTTTTATAACAGTTTTTTTTTTTAAATGAATTTATTTATTTTAAACTCTAGGTTTCTCAGTAACATTAGCCGAGAGAATCGGCATAAACCTGTACTGATATCCGAAAGGTCTCAGGTGATAAGTGTAGTATTCCAGCTCGTACATCATCTCAGGCTGGATGTAGTGAAAGCTGATGACAAAATCGGAACAGCATTCCGGGCCCTGTTAAAACACACACACACACACACACACACACACACACTGAGTGGGAAATGTACCATACAAAATACACATCTGCTCTTTCAGCTCCTTCCCGGAAAAATAATTTGCTAAAGTTCTCACACTGATCTGATTAACACTATTAACATATATGTCGCAACGATTGATTTGTTTTATATGAATTTGTTCAAGAAATGTGTTCAAACTGGTTAAATGTAATAAAGGACATGTTATGTAAGCATTAGAATTCTTAAATGGTCAAATCTTACCTTTTAGCTAGAAGAAACAACCTTTTTTAAAATTAGCTAGTACCATCAAATTTGTTAGCCTGGCATGCAGACATCTTGGAAATAATGTTGTGGGAACACAAAATCACATGACCGGATGATGACAGGATGTTCAGTAGGTGTCACAAAATCACATGACAGGATGTTCAGTAGGTGTCACTTTAGGACTTCATGAGTTAAAATCAAGGATAAAGCTATAAAAGGAACTTCCCAGGACATTTAAAGGACTTGTGACACCTTTGTCACCGTGGGTTCTAAAGGGTTAAGGGTGAAAATAACACCTCTAATGTGTGTTTTTATTTACTTACTTTCTCACCTGTTTACACAGATACACAGACACACTGTCTTTCAGCTTCAGATCAGATGTTCACACACCTTCACTTTGTTCCCCTTCATTTGTGAGGAACCTTTCTCACCAGAGGTCATCCATTCTGAGGAAGTCTTTCATTAATCTAATCTAAAGGGGCAAAGGTTTGTCTTGCTTAGGATCTACTTGAGAGAAAACTTAGAGAGAAACCTACAACAGAAAGTAGAACTGTTTAAAGAACCCTTTAGAGTGATTCATTTGGTTTTGTCCCATTGAGGAAGACCCTCAAAGCTTCTCTTTTACAAAAATTTGAACCCCTTCACAAACCATGAACCTAAACCCTTCATTGACCATCCAATGAAGCCCTGAAGAACCCTGGCTCTTTTTAATAGTGTTCCAAAAAAAGTTATTTCTTGTTTTCTAGCTGCACTTTCAAAGTCTGTAACAGAGTGTTTCTCCTTCACTAATGACCAGAAATCGATGTACTTTGTGGAAACTGTACTTACACGTTTTGTCTGATAGTAATCGTAGTGCCAGTGCTGTTTCCCGGTGGCTGGAGGAAGCAAGTGGCTCTCTGGAGTGAAGGGATTAAATGTTTCTCTCAACATCTCATCTCTCGAATCTCCGGCTTCAACCTTCATGGTCTGCATGCACATCCCCAAGGCAACGTCCTCCAGTGGGCTAATGTGAGTGCACTGTCCTGAGCTGAAACCTTGGACGAACCTTACCATAAACATGAAAACGACATGATTTTGTACATTGATCGCTTCAACCTAGGCAAGTTTTTAAACAAGTTTGAATAAAACGAATGCAACAGAACCTCCTGATAGACTCTCGGCTTAAAACATAGCCAGCTCCTCCACTCATATAGCCCTGCTTCACAAACACCCCGAACCTGTGTCCCAGGTAGACGGGCTCTTCAGTGTTGTATCTGCTCAGAAGACGCCGCAGGTTCTCCACCACCACGAACGTATCGTCGTCGGCTTTGAGGAACCACTCGGCAGCGTCTAGGTGGTGAGCGTGGATGTAATGGAGGGCGCGGATGGTTTTCAAGTAGAGATGCTTTCTGCTCTCGGACATGTTCAGTCCAATGGTTGGGAAGTCGCTGGCGATGGAGCTCATGTACAGAACCATGTTGCAGTGTTTGGTCCAAGTGGCTCGGATGTGTTTGGTTTTCCGCTGCAAGTTTATGGGCTGGGTCATGATCCAGCACAGGATGCGCACCTTCGAGCTCAGCTGCTTCGCTACTTCATCTGGAAAATTGATCCAAATTCTCGGTTAAAAGTGAACTGGAAAAAAATGTAATGGTATAAAACAGGACATTTACATACCTGATTTCTTGCTAGAGATGTTGACCTTAATTGGGCGGTTGCTTTGAATCTTATAAAATTTTTGCAATGCTAAATCATTGCTAAATTTCAGGTTCATGTGCACCAAGACAAAGCCAACGAACCCTCCACAGATTAATATCGTCAGATTTGGTGGCATCCTTAAGAAGGAGCGTAACAACCTGGAGACAAAACATGAAACATGATCTTCAAAAGACTAAACACAAGGCTTCTAAAGATGAAACCTAAACGTTTAAATAGGAAACATAGCATTCTAAAGAAGAATCATAACTTTTCAAAGTGGAATCATAACATTATAAAGAGGAAACATAGCATTCTAAAGCAGAGTCAACATTCTAACGCGGAATCATAACGTTCTAAAGAACAAACATAGCAATCTAAAATGGAATCATAGCATTCTGAAGAAGAAACATAACATTCTAGAGCGTAATTGTAGCATTCTAAAGTGGAATCATAACATTCTAAAGCAGGATCAGAGCATTCTAAAGAGGAACTCTAACATTCTAAAGCAAAATCACGTCATCCTAGAGCGTAATCCTAACATTCCAAAGCGGAATCATAACATTTTAAATAAGAAACATAGCATTCTAAAGCGGATTCATAACATTCTGAAGTGGAATCAGAGCATATGAAAGCGGAAGCATAACATTCAAGAGTGGAATTGTAGCATTCTAGAGTGGAATCACAACAATCTAGACCAGAATCATAACATTCTGAAGAAGAAACATAACATTCTAAAGCGGAATCAGAAAATTCTAAAGTGGAATCAGAATATTCTAAAGTGGAATCAGAACATTCTAAAGCGGAATCAGAACATTCCAAAGCGTATTAATAACATTCTGAAGCGGAATCAGAGCATACGAAAGAGGAATCGTAACACTTTAAAGCGAAATCGTAGTATTTTACAGTGGAGTCGTAGCATTCTAAAATGGAAAAGAAACATAGCATTCTAGAGTGGAATCACAACTATCTGAAGAAGAAACATAACATTCTAAAGTGGAATCAGAGCATTCTGAAGTGGAATCGGAACATTCCAACGCGGAACCTTGGATTAGGGTTAGGGTTTAATGAGGATGCATAACATTCTAAAGCGGAATCATGACATTCTAAAGCGGAATCAGAACATTCTAAAGTGGAAACATAACATTCTAAAGTGGAAACATAACATTCCGAAGCGGAATCTTGGCATTCTGAAGCGGAATCATGACATTCTAAAGCGGAAGCAGAACATTCTAAAGTGGAAACATAACATTCCGAAGCGGAATCTTGGCATTCCGAAGCGGAATCTTGGCATTCCAAAGCGGAATCTTGGCATTCCAAAGCGGAATCAGAACATTCTAAAGTGGAAACATAACATTCTAAAGTGGAAACATAACATTCCGAAGCGGAATCTTGGCATTCCAAAGCGGAATCTTGGCATTCCGAGGTGGAATCATGACATTCTAAAGTGGAAACATAACATTCTGAAGTGAAATCTTGGCATTCTGAAGCGAATCATGACATTCTAAACCGGAATCAGAACATTCCAAAGTTTAAACATAACATTCTAAAGCATCAACGTGGTATTCTAAAGAGGAAACAATTTTCTAAAGTGGAAACATAAAATTCTACATCCAATACTAGTGAAGAAACAAAGCATAAATTTACTTAAAACCTAATTTGCTTCTAATAAATAAAGAAACTCTTCTAAAGATGAAAAGATTTGAAAGAAAAATCCTTACCTTAAAAACATTTTCAGGAACTGGTGGAAAGGACCACGCCTTCAGGACTGCTCAGGAGGCTGAGAGAGTAAACGTGCCTCTTAATAAACAAGATTCTGTTTGAAGGTAAAATCACGTGAGACACGCCTCCGAATGCAAATATTCTCAAATGATGGATGATTAAAAAAACAGTGAAGAAATTCCCATTCAATGGTCACAATATTTCCTGAAAACACGTCTTAACGTATTCTAATGTACACTGACTGACTGTGTCTTCCATTTACCTCAATTTCAATCAAATTTTATTTCTTTATGTATTTATTGCAAATTAAGAAATGTTAGAAATGACTATTCCATGGAACAAAATGGGAAAATCTAGGGAAATGTATTAGTATAATTAGGAAGATTTATTTATCACTAAAACTAGTAAGTTTTAGTTTTAAAAAAAATAGATATTAAGTGGTTTATAACAACTGCACAAAAAATATCCAAAAAACATATAAAATAAGAAATAGTATATATATTATAATGAATAATTTTTATAATAATATAATAAGGTACACATGATACTCAGCAAACAAAACCAACCATGAACTCAGATGGGATGTGATAAGGATAAGCTTGAGGGTGGATAAACCAGTCTGATAAAGGACCTTGATCTGGAACACCCTGTTTCTTAGAAAGCTTTGTTTGCTCTATCCACCGTGAGTACTGAAGCTCCTGGATTCATCTTCAGAGAACAGATAACTGCCTTTTTTTTTTATCATTACACTGACGTCATGTTCTGCTAGTGAAATGGAACCTGACGTATGGGTCGTTTTCTATCAGTGTAAATAAATGAATGATGTTCAAGATGCGAGTCTGATGTGAAATGATTCTGTCTGCTTTCAGTGTGTTTGAGACGTGTGTTTTTCCCTCTTGGAGAACCTTACACAGAATTTTACTGGTTGAAGATGAAATTTGAGCGGCTTTTTCGACGAACAAGCACTCGGAGCATCTCGGAGAGCAGGAATGGGTTCGATATCGACATTTACTTTGAAGATACAAACATTTGTGTGGGAATTCTTTTTAATTTATTTTATTTTTCTTTGGAACTTTCCTTTGAATAAATCACCCCTAGTAAGCTAATACTTATAAAATACTTATGAAACACTACAAATCCTGAGTGTCTACTTTTAGTTCAATACAGCTCAATTTTATTTGGACAATGGACGTCGTCTCTGTCTCAGCTTTAAGAGATAAAAATGTAGAATAAAAATAGAAAAAAGCTCAAATCGAGTTGTTATTGTGTTATATTATTATGTTGTAGATAAAGGTAAGTTATTATTAAGAAAATTAATATTTATGCCTAATTAGAAAGCCCGAGGCAACGGAAGCAAGGAAAAACTCCCTCAGATGATATGAAGAAGAAACCTTGAGACTCAAAAGGGAAACTCATCCTCATTTGGGTGGAAACCAGACAGTAAATAATGTAAATGTCCTTTCTACAACTGTTTATTAACACTAATTCCTTCCTGCTGAAGTCTTCAAAGGTTCACTGATGCTGTTTACTTTGCGTCATTAAGGTGAAAATTGGGAAAAATAGTTAAATAATTAAATGCAAAAAGATTTTCTTTGCAGATATATTGATTAACAGACCTCTTGTATAAACCGAGGCATCTCCTACACCTTCCTCGAAAGCACAGACTCCATCTAAAAGCATGTTGAGATAAATTTGTTTAAACTGCCTAGATTTACAAAAGGAAGCTGGTTCCTGCTGATAATGCCAGACATACAGGATGACGCAGGACATTTGACTTTGACTTCTAATTAATTCATTAGAAAAACATTTAATCACGCATTAATCACATTTAGGAGCAGCAAGAAAAATTAAAATATTTTTAAATTATTTTTTAAAAATGTATTAATGTTTAAACAGTAGCAACTTCTTTTGTTTTTACTTTTATCAATGCTTCTAATTTTTTTTTTTTCCGGGATGTTTTTCACGCCTGTGTACAGTGATACACCTACGTGACCAGTGATGTACTTTATGTCTGATTTTTTATTTATTTATTTTTAGCTAGAAAATAACCAGCAGTTTGTTCAATAAACAAGGAAAAAGAAGGAGCTGATTTTTAAATAAGGATTCAAAAATGTAAAAAAAAAAAAAAAAAATCGTCATGTTTTATTTATTTTTGGAAATCATTTATAAAAAATGAGATAAGAGTACATGATGATGTAGCCTGGGTCTCGCGTCGGACTGGGGTTCCGGCCTTCGTAGAGCCCAAAGTAGAGGATGGTGTTGGAAGTGCTGAGATCAAGCTGCAATCGAGATTGAATTCAATAAATTAGAAAAATGTAGTAGAAAGTAGAAGAAAGAAAGACAAATCATGATTTAGCGGGGTGCCAATGCTAATTTTTCCTGTTTCCTAGTTAGTTGCGCAAAAAGTCAGCTAGCTTTCAATAGCTAGCATAGAATTTGCTTTACTTTAATTACAATATAAAGTAAAAATTATTTTATTAATTAAGTTTATTTATTTCTTTTAATGGGAAAAAAGTGTTAGATAAAATAAAGAAGGGTCGGGTATATGTTAAAAAATTATTTGAATCATGCATATTATTATTATTATTATTATTATTATTATTGTTGTTTTACGGTTTGAGTTCAGCGCTATTCTGATGGAAATGACCATTATTTATTTGTTAGCCACCTGTGGTGTGAGATCGACCCTCCAGGGATCCACCTGCAGTCCATCACACCAGCCGGCGCGACCGTACAGCCACGTGCCGTGTTCGTTAGGCACCGCCCCCTCGCCCACACGCATGGCGCAGCCCAGCGGCAAATCTACAGATTACAGGTTAAATGATATTTTAATCAGGATCAGATGATGATACAGTACAGCTAAAGCATTTCCTTTTCTTTACAGCTCCATCAAAGTTGTAGCTTCAGCACAGCTCTAAAGACACAACGATGTCTTTGTTGATGGTTTCTCCCGTTCTTGCGGAATGACATTTACTCACCAGGAGAGTGGAATGTGAGCGAATTGTTGTGGATGCCGTTGACGAGGAAGAAGTGCGACGTGACGCAGAATTCGCCGCAGTTGTTATTGTCGCTGCCGTGGCCGGTGATCACGGCATATAGTTCTACCTGTTAGACGTTTTACACACACACACACACACACACACACACACACACACACACACACACAAACACACACACAGGATACATCTTTTGCATACAACATATTCACTGTATACTTATCAATCCATGCATAAACTCTTGCATAATACAAATGTTTACACAGATACGCTAATGCTCAGAAGTTTGCACACCCCTGAACATCACAGGCAAATGTGCTTCTGCACAGAAGCACAGAGAAGAGAAGAGAAGAGAAGAGAAGAGAAGAGAAGAGAAGAGAAGAGAAGAGAAGAGAAGAGAAGAGAAGAGAAGAGAAGAGAAGAGAAGAGAAGAGAAGAGAAGAGAAGAGAAGAGAAGAGAAAAACATAAATTATCATGAGTGGGGGAAAAAAGAAAAAGCAAAGAGAATAAAGAAATGAAAAGTAAAGAAAAGATAAAAGAATATAAAAAATGAGATTAGAAAAGAAGAAGAAATGATAAAAGTGGAGAGTGAAGAGCTCATTATAAATGGAATGAGGGAATAAATCTGGAGAGGGAAGTCCAGCAGGGACATATAAATGTGATGGTCAGCTGTGACCAGAGGTTACGGTCACCTTTTTCGTTGAAGGCGGAACAGTGAACCTGATCTCCTGAAACCTGGAGTTGTAATCCTTGTCGAAGGTTCCGCCCTCATACAGGAACATCATCTTGAAGGGGTACAGCTTCTCCGAGACGTTTCCTGTATGATTGATAAATAAAATAAATAAAAATAAATAAAAATAAATAAATAAATAAATAAAATGTCATACACAATTAAACTGAAAAAATAGCTTTTTCATAAAAAAATAGAAAAAATCTTCAAACTGATTCCAAAGTCAACAACAAAAGTAGTTTTATTTCTATAAAGAAAACTAATAATAATAATAATAATATAAAAAAAATAATAATAGTAATAATAATAGTAATAGTAATCATTTACAATAATACATTAGTTATTATTTATTTATAATTTATTATTATAATTTATTATTATTATTATCATCATCATCATACACAATTAATGTAATACATATTTTTTATTAAAAATGGAAAAAATCTTTAAACTGATTCCAGTCAACAACTACTAAGACAAAATAGGTTTTATTTCTATAAAGAAAACTAATAATAATAATAATAATAATAATAATAATATTTATATAAAAAACTAATAGTAATAATCATTCACAATAACAATAATAAATTATTGTTATTATTTATTTATTTATAATCTATTATTATTATCATCATCATACACAATCCATTTAATTAATTTAATTAAAAATTAAAAAAAATCATCAAACTGATTCCCGTCAACAACTACTAAGACAAAATGTTTTATTTCTAAAGAAAACTAATAATAATAATAATAATGGCAATTTCTAATCATTTTAATCATAATATAATTTATCTAACTCATTCCTTCTTTATTAAAACACACTAAACCCACACTGTTCTTTCTTTAGCAGTAGATAAAAGCTATTTTTATTAATTAATAAGTCAGAGATTTAGTGAATTGGTGATTATTTGTGCTCCAGGAGTCGTATCCCGTGAGCAGTGCACTGACCCGAGCGGTTACTGTGGCTGAAGCGCAGGTTGAGGGACGTGATCCAGGGCATGGCCCACGGCGGCGTCTTCATGACCAGAGCACAGCGCTCGCTGTTCAGCAGGGGGAGGAGAGGAGACACGTCCGTCAGCCAGCGACCCGTTCCTCTGAACACACACACACACACACACACACACACACACACACACACACACACGAAGCACATGCAAACGCACTTAAGCCCGAGCTGGGATTAAAACTCATAACATTCCGTTGTGTAATGCTGATTTTGAGTCTTCTTCAAAGCTGAGCTGCTTTTTGTCGAAAAATCACACCGATTTTTATTTTTAATTTTATTTATTTATTTTTTTAAATTATCTTACTGAAATAAAAAAATTAAGAACTGAACCGCAAATCTGAAAGTACAGAACTCGTAGGAACATTCCAACATGGAGCTGAAGTTCAAGCGTGTTCACCTCATAATTACGAGATTTCTGACAGGATTTGAGTGCATCATAAACCACCAAGACATGATTTTATAACATTTTTTATCATTGTAGGTGTCTTTTTTTTAAATAATTTTTCATTTTGTAAAATCGGTTCTGATTATAGAACACACTGGGGATTTTGCACAAGACGGGACATTCCTCCAAATCTAAACGAAATATCTGTAATAAATAAAAGCTCCTGGTGTGTGTGAGTGAGCTGAACATGTGTGTGTGTGTGTGTGTGTGTGTGTGAGAGAGAGAGTGTGTGTGTACGTACCTGCGGAAGGCGGTGATCCAGCGGCCGAGCTCCATGTTACAGTGAGGACTGAAGTGATCGCAGCAGATGAACAGCTGCACCGTGTGATCCCAGTGAGCACACGTCTCGTCCCTGCGGCCGGGACAGGACAACGCTGCGTCCAGCTCCAGCACATCAAACCCCAACAGATCTGAACAAACATCGATCAACGTCACTCGGGACCATCACTGGGATAACTGAACACCTTCACAGCTTTGTGTGTGTGTGTGTGTGTCACATTTTTATGTATTTATTCAGGAAATCATAACTCTGTCAATACAGTGTATTAAAATGATGATGATAATAAAAAAAATAGAATAAAATTGAGAAAAATAAATTTAATAAAATGATAAATTTTATTGCATTTGATGTTTCACTGATCTATGAAATATAATGGACTCATGAATCAGTTAATTTAATAAATGTGTTTGTTTAATTTGTTTATAATTAAGTTACTCTTATTATTTAATATATATTTAATATAACTAATTAATTTAAATGAATGCTTTCAGCTCAGAAATGACCAGAATCATGCATTCCTAAAAACGCGTCTAATTTATTCATTTCAATAATTTCTTTTTGTCTAATTAATTAAATATTAATTTAAATATTTAATTTAATTAAATAATAATACAATATAATATAATTAATTGTATTAATTTAATTAATTATTAATTTTTTAAAAATATTTTTTCTTGAAATCAAAAAAATAGTTTCATTAGACTTACTTTCTTGAATTTTTTTATTTTTGAATTATTGCTATATTGCATTATTATTTATAAATGTATCATTTATATGAATTTTATTTATTTCATAGAATTTTTTTTCAAACAGAATTTGAGAATTCCTGAGAGCTCTAAACTCCAAACCTATTTATATTCCTTCTTATTCCTCTGGAATATTTACTCCGATGGATTTCCAGCCACAGACACACAGTGTTTCGGGGTATTGTGCTTCTGAGATGCTTCTTGGCTCAGCACAGATGTACAGAGTGATTATTTGAGACACTAGATTTCATATGATCGTTAAACTGATGCCTTCTGGACGTTTCTCCAGTGTTCTCATGTCTGATGTGAACATTAACTGAAGCTCTTCTGAGGCTCAGCTCTGCGTGATGTTCTGCTAGCCGATTGGCCGTCTGATCGTCTGGGTGTGTAAATGAGCTGGACTTTTAATCACGGTTTCTGATTAACCGTGAGCTGAAACTGACCTTTGGGAAGCTGGACCACGGCCTGAGCTCCTGCTTCTCCATGCATCAGCGTGTTATTGAACACAGGAAGGACGGCAGCGGGACGTTTAACTCGCTCCAGCAAGTCAGCGTTGAAGTCAAACCTGTCGAGAGAGACCGGATAAAGTATCTCTTTAAAGGATTTCAGTTCCATACAATGCACCTACAAACCACTATGTATATTTATGTATAAAAACTGCATAGTGCTCGTAATTATTGGCCCCCCCTCTACTCCTTTCACCAAAGATGGATGATGGATTATAATGCTGGTGGTTAGTGTGTGTGTTTCAGCTACAGCATTTTGGAATATTACAGTGATGTATTTCCAACTACAGAATGTTGTGTGTGTGTGTGTGTGGGGAAAGTACCATTCTGCCTGCCAGCTTATGAAGCGGAATGTAGGATACAGGAACCAGCCCATTTCCGCCAGCGCCCCCTGCTGGTCAATGGCCATGAAAAAGTTGGGTGATGGAGTGACCTGGAACGTCACATTCACCGGTTTCCCTGAGCTGTTAAACACACACACACACACACAGAGACACAAAAACACACAAACACAGACAGACAGACAGACACACACACACACACACACAGAAAGGCACAGACACAGACAGACACACACACAGACACAAACACACACACACAAACACAGAGACACACACCCAGTGACACACACACACAGAGACACACACACACACAGAGACACACCCAGTGACACACACACACAGAGAGACATACACACAGAGACACACACACACACAGACATACACACAGAGACACACACCCAGTGACACACACACCCAGTGACACACACACCCACACACAGACATACACACACCCAGTGACACACACACACAGACATACACACACAGAGACACACACCCAGTGACACACACAGACACACACCCAGTGACACACACACACACAGACATACACACAGAGACACACACACACACAGACATACACACACAGAGACACACACCCAGTGACACACACACACACACACACACCCAGTGACACACACACACACACACACACACACAGACATACACACACAGAGACACACACCCAGTGACACACACCCAGTGACACACACCCAGTGACATACACACACACACAGAGACACACACCCAGTGACACACACACAGAGACATACACACACACACAGAGACACACACCCAGTGACACACACACACAGACATACACACACAGAGACACACACACACACACACACACACAGAGACACACACCCAGTGACACACACACACACACACACACAGACATACACACACAGAGACACACACACACAGAGACATACACACACACAGACACACACACACACACAGACATACACACACAGAGACACACACCCAGTGACACACACCCAGTGACACACACACACACACACAGAGACATACACACAGAGACACACACACACAGAGACATACACACAGAGACACACACCCAGTGACACACACACACAGAGACACACACCCAGTGACACACACACACAGAGACATACACACAGACACACACACACACACACAGACATACACACAGAGACACACACCCAGTGACACACAGACACACACACAGAGACACACACCCAGTGACACACACACACAGAGACACACACCCAGTGACACACACACACACACAGACATACACACCCAGAGACACACACACACACAGACATACACACACAGAGACACACACCCAGTGACACACACACACACACACAGACATACACACCCAGAGACACACACACACACAGACATACACACACAGAGACACACACCCAGTGACACACACACACACAGACATACACACCCAGAGACACACAAAGAGACACAAAAACACACACACACAGGCAGACAGACACACAAATTTAAAACCTCACACAACACACCCTTCACAGCGCTTTATAACCTCCAGTGAGTGACTTACGACAGCGCCTGGGCTACAGCGGGCTCATAGTGCAGCATAGCAGCAGGAATATTCAGCGTGGTGTTACACTCATCTCCAGCACACTGCATATCCTGGATTGGGTTGCCAGGTAATGCATAAACCAGCACTCCAACTGCTTTGGAATCTGCCATGGCTTTAATCTGGGGAGAAAACGATGAAAAAAAATTTTTTTTACAGCACTTCAAGATGTTCTGGAATCTTCCGATTGGTCAGAAAGCGTCGATTCATTCTGGAGCTCGGACAGTAGATACGCAATTATAAATGGACAAAAATCACAATAAATGGAATTGCTAGCAAAGTGCTGAGGTGTAACAGAAATAAAACACATCATAATACACAGAGATAAGAAATAGAATTAAATTACAACTTTATTAATCCTGAAAGAAATTCTCTCCTCCTAATTATTGATAATTTTTCTATAACTGCATGACACACAGTGATTCATTTCTCAGTGATAAAGTATCTCAGTGATCCATCCAAAGTGGGTACAGTGTAATAGTGCACAAACCCAGTGAACACATCTGAGAACAAGAAAGCCTCTAAGAATAATAAAGCCTCAGGATCAGCAGCATTATGAAATCTAATCTGTATGTAGATCATCATAACTGAAAAAGCAAGGAAGATGAGACCGTTTTATTTCTGCAGTTTCACGCGTCACGCCTCACCTTCGTGAAAAACGAGCAGCCGCTTTCAGAAACCCAGGCCACGGCTCCCTCGGCTGCAGGGAAGGGCTCGCAGCCGTCGCCCGCTCCGACCACAACGTACTGCACTTTTTCCCAGCGGCCATTCAGCCAGTCGTACCTGGCGTTCAGGCGCTTGGTGATCAGCGGAAGGTTCCAGTCTGAGAGACACGAGCGAGATGAGTGTGTGTAGCAGACAGTATTTTAACTTTATTTATGAATTTTAAGACAAAAAAAAAATCAGTATGACACAATAGACTTTAACTGATGAAGAATGCTAGAGCTAAGATTCAATCCATGTCCTAGAATGAAACATGTTCCCTGTCATATTGTTTGAAAGGGCCCCAAGCTTTATTAAACTGTCTAGATGAGCCTCTTATAGAATGTTTCACCAACTTTAGGAAAAAGAGGACATCATGAATCCATTGTGTTGGAGTTGGAGGCTTCTGATCATTCCACTTCAGCAATATTAGTCATTTGGCTAACAGCATGATAAAAGCTATACAATCAGACTGTATCTTTAAGATTATATAATTCCAAAAATGGCCATGAATGGGCAAGGGGAGATCGATTTATCTAAAAAACTAGAGACAGTTTCAAAAACAGTGGACTAGAAGCCCCTAAGCTTTATACAGGACCAAAAAACATGTATGCATGAGAGGCTGGGATAAACCTACAGCTGACCCTACCCTACCTACCTATCATGGCTGACCCTGCGCTCTGACCCCAACCTCCAAGGATGGGATATGCGAAGAAAGAATTTCACTGTGCAGTAATGTATATGTGACAAATAAAGGCTATTTATATTTATAAAATTTGACATTAAAGTGTCAATATAATGCCTGTCCATCTTGGAGGGTCCTCCAATAAATGACCAAATGGACAACATGGAGGCGGAGCAGGGAAATGAGGGAACATTTTACGCACACAAATTTGGAGGTAGCGGAAAATGACTAGGAATATGAAACTGCTGGCACATCTGCTGAAATGAACAGAAAGCTCCCTCATGGTACAAATCATTAATTTCCCTTATGCCTTCAGCATGCCAAGATGTGAAAGACTTATCAATTATTGAAGGATTGAAGACATGCTTAGAATGAATAGGAGATTTAGGGGACATAGTTCCATGCCATCCGAAATGACGTCTCATCTGATTTTAAGTGCACAAGCAGGTTTTTAGTAAATTTGTCGCAAGGGAAAAGAAAGGGAAGCGTAGACTATAGCTGCTAGGGAAGAAGGCAAACATGAGGCAGATTCTATGGCTATCCATGATAGGGCGTCAGCCCCAGGATCTTCATATAGCCAGTGCAGTATAGGGCGAATATTTGAGGCCCAATAATAACACTGAAAATTAGGCAAAGACATTCCACCCAGTGACTTAGGTCGTTGCAGAAGACTTTTACTCATTCTAGCAGGTTTTCCATTCCATATAAATGAGGTGAGAGCGCTATCCAGCTTCTGAAAAAATGAGTTGGGAATAAACACTGAAACAGATAGGTGAACTTAGGCAGCACATTCATTTTGATAGAATTTATTCGACCTGGGAACAAGGCACAACGCTTTAGATCCAGTTCAACTCGTTCCAAAAAACGGAAGAAATTCTCAGTAAAAAGTTTAGAAAATGTATTCCAAGATATGTAAACGAATAGGAAACTTTAAAAGGGAAAGAAGAGGTAGAAAGCTCCCGGGCAGCATTATTGATAGGAAACATTTCACTTTTCTGTAAAATATGTCCCTGAATTGAAATAAATACCACAAAGTTCAATTTAAAATCTAATTTAAATTTTGATTTGAAATGGACACAATCAGTGAGACCATTTTTTAAATTTCCTTAAAAATAAAAATAATTAGAATAAAAATATAAACAGAATTGTCTATACAAGAAAAGGGAAAAATATTTTTAAAAATTTATAATTTTTAAAAATATAAATTTACATGTATATTTTTATATTACATTTTTATTTTTAAAAATTACTATTTACTTTTAAAAATATATTATATTACATTTACATTTTATATTACATTTTTATTTTTTGTAAATTATTATTTATTTACTTTTAAAAATGTATTATATTGCATTTATATTTTATATAAAATGTTTATTTTTTTAAATTATTATTATTTATTTACTTTTAAAAAATGTATTATGTTTCATTTATATTTTATATTAAAATATAATTTATAATTAATAATTTATATATATTAATATGGATGAGTAGTAGAACAGCATGACTCTTGGGAATAAAGTGCAGATGTTTGTGTCATTTTAGTGCCAAAGTATTGTACAGAAAATCCCAGCGTAGTTCTTGTCATCCTGGATGAAAATGAAGTTTATTACTGGATTGGTGTTTGGATGTGAACAGAGTGGACGCACCTGGACTAGTGAACACAGCTTGTGCCAAACCGCAGTTGTGTCCACCGCATCCCCACGAGTAGAGCACTCTGGGTATCCAGTTCCCCAGGGCGTAGACAGGGATGGGGCAGAAATGAATCCTGGATAAAATTTCTTTACCCCTGATAAAATGAGAGAGAATGTTAGATGAGCCGTGTAGTGTGAGTGTGTTGAAGAAGAAGAGGAAGAAGAAGGAGGAGGAGGAGATGGAGAAGGAAGAGGAGAAGAATAAGGAGGAAGAGGAGGAGACAGAAGAAGAAGAAGGTGGAGGAGGAGATGAGACAAAGAAGAAGATGAAGACGAAGAAGATGATGATGACAAAGAAGATGAAGAAGACGAAGAAGAAGAACAACCCAGGAGTGATTTGCCAAATATAACAAATTTTATTATCGACACCACCACATAATTTTTATCCAATTTTCTTTACATTTACTCATGTAGAACGTCCAGGTATCACCTGAATTCCTGTTATCACTCGTGCTACAGCAGCTATAAACCACTATTTACTCTGCAGGCTCTGACAACAAACAAACAAACAAACAAAAAGATGCAACATTTGCTGTACAGTTGTTAAAAGAGAACCCAGAACTCTACTATAAACAAGAGACACAAACCCTGCTCCAGCATGACAAGGTCCCTGTGCACAAAGCTCCTGAGCTCCATCAAGACATGGTGTGGAGGTGAAGGTTGGAGATAGTAGAAGGACTGGAGTGTCCTGCACAGAGCCCCGACTCTGACTCAACCCCACTGAACCCTTTCAGGATAAACTGGAGTCTCTTCAACATCTCACTAATGCTCCTGTAGCTGAAATGATCACACATTCCCACACCCACCATCTAGTGGAAAACCTTCCCAGATGATTACTGACACACACTCACCTGTGCCCTTTGGCGGAAGCGACCCTGTACACCTGCTCTCTCATCCACAGCACATCCCGAGCCGCAGAATCATCCAGAGACAGGATGAGAACTTCAGCACTGACCGGAAGGAACTCGATCAGGTCGGACAAGGAGGAATTGGACGTCCAGAGACATTCCAGGAAAGCGGATTTATTCGTGAACGCGTGGATTATCACGGAGTAGTTGCCCGTCTCCGTGAGAGGATAAACAAACTCCCCGTTTAGGGTTTTTACGCGGAAATGTGGAGCGGGATCTCCAGGGTCGAACCCGGATAAGCCTGACCGCTCGCGCGCGTGAGCTCTGGGCAGTACGAGCTCCTCTACAGCGCTGGGTGAAGCGGCTTCCGCGTGACCGTTCACAGTAAAGCAGAAAAAAAACAAACACACAAGTGTCCGTGCTGAGAGAGAGGAGAGACAGGAGAGAGAGGAGAGACAGAGTGTCATGCTGTCTTCCGTCGCCTTGTTTTTTTTTTTTTCAATCACAAAGTGATAGTGAAAGCAAACAACACGACATGGTGACTGTTTACGGCGCCGTTTATACGCCTTCATTGAGATCACGTGCTCAACGACCTCATTTCCATAAAGGGGCGTGGCTTAGAAAATCCCGGATGTTTTAGCGGCAAAGGAAAAATCATCTATTAATATAAAAATTATATAGCTGTTTTGTGTAAAACACCACCAAAAATGATTAATATTAATAAAAATAATTTTTGTATTAATTATAAAAAAAAAAAAATAATTCATTGCAACTTAACTGGACGCAAAGTTATAGCATTCTGTGACGTGTTTCATAACAATAATTATTTTTTTGTTGTTGATGGTATTTTTTTTTCTTTCCCGTATCCACACGTTCACATAAAATAATAAATATAAATAATTACATTTTTTTTTGGACACAAAGTATCAGCATTCTGTGACATGTTTTATAATAACAATAACTGTAATAATCATAATTTTTTATTATTGATGGCATGATAGTCATTTTTTTTCATTTAAAATTTATTCATATAAAATAACTTGTAAATATAATTAAATATTTTTTAATCAAATGATTATTTATTATGGAAATATTTTATCTGCTACTTTTTTAAGAAAATTAAAAGTTCCCTGCGTTTATTCCTCCAGCTTCATTTATCAGTACCCTTCAGTTTCCTCAGACATGATTTTTATATACCCCGATCAGGCATAACATTATGATCAGTGCCAGGTGAAGTGAATAAGACTGAGTATCTCTTCATCATGGCACCCGTTAGTGGGTGGGATATATTAGGCAGCAAGTGAACATTTTGTCCTCAAAGTTGATGTGTTAGAAGCAGGAAAAATGGACACGCGTAAGGAATTGAGCGAGTTTGACCAAGGGCCAAATTGTGGTGATGGATAGACCACTGGATCAGAGCATCCCCAAAACTGCAGCTCTTGTGGGGTGTTCCCGGTCTGCAGTGGTCAGTGTCTATCAAAAGTATCGTTTAAATACTGTCAATTGTAAGATGCTGCTAACAACTTGGTGCCACAGCACACCTTCAGGGATCTAGAGGAGACCTCAACAGGTCAGGGCTGTTTTGGCAGCAAAAGGGGGACCAACACAAGATTAAGCAGGTGGTCATAATGTTATGCCTGATCAGATTTATAACACTATAATTTCGTCACTTGTTTTAACAGCAGGGTGTGTGATATAATCCAAACATACAAAGATAAAGGCTGTTATTCCAAATGAACTTGAATCAGACCTGATTTCACTTATTTCCTAGTTCATCGGCCTTCAACTGGATGAAAATCTACAGCTGCACCATCTCTCAACAAAACAGACCAAAGATTAATGAGACAAAACATGAACTCTCACCATAAGGCTGTAAAAACTGGATGTCTGTTCACAAATTTTTGCCTCAAAACTAATTCCTGCTCGTTCTCTACAGGTGCCATTACTTTTGAATCCGAGGCCAGCATAAGACACGCAATGAAAGAAATAAAGAAGTGTGTGTGTTATGTTTTCCAGACGGGATTTTACTGAAGAATATTTTGAGTTCCACCGTAAATCGATTAAGACAGTACTATATAAAAAAAAAGAAAGAAAACAAACAATGGAATACTGCTTTGCAGAAACGTCAGTATGTAACATTATCTCACTCCATATCACACGTTTATTAAGTGACTGTACAATAAACAAATGCAAAATAAAATTTAAAGAAAAAAAGGAATACATTTATAACCAAAGAGGGAAAAATATGCGTTAACTTTTTTTTTTTCCTCCTTAGTGATGTTAGAAGAGGCGTAGCTTTACGCAGCTTTAACACACGAACACGTCGTCACGGTGATCGGCGAGATCTTTTACGAAACCGTCTGAGTGATCGAACATAGGAAGAAGAAAAAAAAAACAAAAACAACACGTTTAGGATTTTTAACTGGCTCCGGATACACATACGTACATACATATATATATATATATATATATATAAAAATAAACTAGCTGAAATATTAATATTAATGAAGCTATAATGAAGTGGTCTGAGGATCGAGACGATGAATGCACCGCTCCGTGTGGAGTGGCCGAGTTTGGGTTTCGCTCCGTGGAACTCGTTAACATTTGCCCTTGTTAACATCATTTTGTTTTTTTGACACCATGGGAGCAACAATGATCACAGAAAACCGGAGGTCAGGTGGTAAAAAAAAAAAAAACTATAAGAGTACAGATTTTGGCGTGTGTGGAAACATTTTGAAGGGTTTGGCTTTGGTCCACACCCGGCTGTGTGTATGCGTCCAGCTGTGAGCCGAATGTGGCGTTTATGGCGGATATCGGGAGCTCAGGGGAAGCGGCGATGGACAACAAGGTCGTCTTGCAAACGGCTTTTTTAAAATATCTTCCCTTTTTTCGCTTTCTTTTCCAGAGTCCTGCAGAGAAAAAGGAAGTGTTCGTGTGTTAGTGAGGAACTAAACGTCGATTCATCACGTCAAGATATCTATCTTTTTCCAGTTGGAGTTAAAATTAGACAGTGTTTTTGCCAAGTGAAGAAAAGTCAAACTAATAAATTAATTCTGTGTTTCTGAGCTTCAATTTATCTCAGTATGCAAATTATTGCAGGATGTCATGGTACATCACAATGTTTATTATCTTTGCAACCCAAATTATTGTCAATTTATGTTGTAATGAATGGTAATTTGTTTCAATAACACGGAAAAATAGCTAAACAGCGCCCTCTAACGGGCAAGAAAAGAATTAGGTTCAGGTTGCCACTATATTGGGACACCCCTCTAAATCATTGAATTATTGAATTCAGGTGTTGTTCCAGTGAAAGGAACTCTTAATGCTTCAGCTTCATACCAAGACATTTTGGACAATTTCATGCATTGCAGGAACAGTTTGGGGATGACCCCTTCCTGTTCCATTATGACTGCACACCAGTGACCACAGCAAGGTCCATAAAGACATGGATGAGTGAGTTTGGTGTGGAGGAACTTGACTGAGTCCTGACCTCAACCCCATAGAACACCTTTGAGTGTGACTGACTGTGAGCCAGACCTTCTCGTCCAACATCAGTCCCTGACCTCACAAAAGTGCTTCTAGAGTAATTGGTCAAAAATTCCCATAAACACACTCCTAAACCTTGTGGAAAGCCTTTCCAGAAGAGTTGAAGCTGTTTTAGCTGTAAAGGACGGGACAACTCCATATTACATTCATGTGCATGTAAAGGCAGAGTCTCCGTTCTAATTCATCCCAAAGGTGTTCTATGGGGTTGAGGTCAGGACTCTGTGAAGGACAGTCAAGTTCCTCCACACCAAACTCACTCATCCATGTCTTTATGGACCTTGCTTTGTGCCCTGGTGTGCAGTCATGCTGGAACAGGTAGGGGTCATCCCCAAACTGTTCCCACAAAATTACCAAAATAGCTTGATATGAAGCTGTATAATTATGTATAACTATGGCAATATAGTTTATTTCATACCAATTTCCCACAGAATGTTTTTTAAATATTAATAGACATAGAGACACCTAATTCCAGTGCTGACTGGTCTACACTCATAAAACAAACGCTGCTTCAAATGGTTCATGGTAAAGTTCCAGACCTTCCTAAAATCTAGTGTGAACCATTTCTGATTCTGAGGAGTGCTTGTCGAGTTGGAAGTTGAAGGTTTAACAGTTTGACTTTGTAAACCATGGAGTTCACACTAAACTTGTTAAACACACACTGGTGTGATGATGGTGCTGACCTGGAGGCGTCGAGTTTCTGCTGCTCGAGGAAGCGCTGCTGGGTCTCCCAGTTATTTCTCTCCTCCTCGAACTGACGTCTCCTTTCCTCTAGCTCCTTGTGCTGAGCCTCCAGGTTCTTCTTCATCTGCTCATGACGCCGCTGCAGCTGCATGGAGGGAAAAAAATATCAGTGAACTGTGATTTCATATCATGTAATGCAGATCCTCACCAAGTTAAATAGTGCTCTACTGTTTGATCAAGCAGCATCAGTGGGACCCATTGCATAAACTTTTGCAATGGCATCTGTGGCTTTGGAGAGAAAATCTTTACACAACAGTGATTGTGGAAAGGCTATAGGAAAAGCTTTACCTCTGCCTCTGAGTCTTTCAGCTTCTGGACCTTCTCCTTGACTTTCATCTCAAACACCTGCTCCATCTCCATCTCCATCTTCTTCATCTTAGCCACATGCTCTCGCCTTTCCTCCTCCATCTGCGCCAGAGGGCTCCTGGGGGACGCGCCAGCATGCACAACAGAGTTACAAACCAGCAGACAGACTGCCATCATAAATTATCATCATTAAAGTGGAACTGCTCCAGAGAGAGTCATCGCACACATCTGGAGTGATGTGTGTGTGTGTGTGAGAGAAAGAGGGAGGGAGGAAGGGGGAGAGAGAGAGAGAGAGAGAGAGAGAGAGAGAGAGAGAGAGGGAGGGAGATATAAAGAGTCACAAAGGGTAATAGAGAGAGACACAGATGGATAGATAGTGTGTGTGTGAGAAAGAGAGAAAGAGAGAGAGAGCGAGAGAGAGAGCGAGAGATGGAGATATAAAGAATCACAAAGGGTGACGGACAGACAGATAGATATAGAAGGTGAGCTGGAGAGATAATGAGTCACAAAGGGTAATAGAGAGAGACACAGAGTGATAGAGAGAGAGAGAGAGTCACAAAGAGTAAGTAGGTAGGTAGATAGATAGAGAGTGAGAGAGAGAGAGAGAGAGATTGGGGGGGGGGGGCGTTGAGAGAAACGGACACCTTCAGAGCTTCATGGACAGACAGCTGACAGATCAAAGCCAGAGTTATGACTAGCAGTGAGGAAACTGGGAAGAGAAACATCCATATATCCATACAACATTCCAGGTTTTTCCAGATTTCCCAGGGACACACAGACGAGACAGGTGATTGGGGGTAAAAAAGCAAAAAAAAAAAAAAGCTTGAGCATTTGATTGGAGGTTAGCGAGCTAAGCGGACACATTCAGCAAAAAGCAAGCCGAGACGTCAAACCTACATCTGAGACGTCAACAAACCCTAAACCTACAGGTGTGGATGGACGGATCGCTTTAAAAAGCTACAACTGAAATGAACTCAGATAAAGATGAATAAATTATGTGGAAAAAGAAAGACGAAGCAGTCTCCTTCATCACCATCGCCTCGCAGGCCTACTTTAGATACTCTAGAGTCGCAAAGCAATCAGAGGAAACCGAACTAAAGCACATCAGGTCAAATGTCAAAAAACTGTGTAAACATTTAATCTGTATAAAGGTTGTTTTGGGTTATACTGAAGACCTAGAACTACGATTCTGTCTTTTGTATCTTCTCCTGCATGTGTGTGTGTTTTCTTTTACTTCATGGACTTTTTTTTTTCCAAGCTGGCAGAAGAGGAAGGCGAGGAGGGAAAATAAAAGACCACCACAGACACTAGAGGACACCATCACCAGTGAAGGACAGAAACTGGTTTGCTTTGGGAGGAAAAATAACATACGGGAAAAAAAAAAAAGAAAAAAAAACAAAAAACAAAAGACAAAAACACACTTACATGCCTTCGACCATGTCATCTCTATAAAACAGAAACACACAAACTTAACATGCTGAAATCAGTGTATATGAAATGAATATGGAGCAAGATAATAAATGGTAAAAATAAAAATGAAAACATCGAAGCTTGAAACTGGCTCGGATCAGACAAGAGACTAACAGAGCTCCAGCTGTGGTTTCCTGTCAGTTAGTGGTGAATCTGGCAACGCAGCTGATTGGCTGCTGCGCAGTGTGTGTTAGTGCGAGAGTGTGTGTGTGCAAGCGCGTAAGTGACTGCTGGCGCATGCGTGTGATTACAGGCCAGGTTAACCGCTTTGAAATGGAACTGGTTTTTGGCTGAGACAGAGCTGAACGACAGGAAACGGTGACGCTGCAGACGCTCTTCTAACAAGAAAGAGTCTACTAAAATGGCCGATGTAGTAACTATGACGACCTGATTTCAACAGAAACGCTCGAGTGTCCACAGATTACAGGTTTCGGTCCAGGTGAATCCTGAACAGTAGATCTGGATGCGCTCTGTGGTAACAACTTACACAGGGACTTCTCTGGGGACGGGTTTATGGAAGGAGTCAGATCAGAAATTGTATTTATTTATATTATATTTGGTTACATGAGGCTGGTGAGGGAACGATAACGAGACCTTGTATAATAAGTTTAATATTAAAGGCAACTATAAAATGTATTTAAAAAAGTATGATATAATTCATTTATATTCATTCATTCATTCATTTATATTCATTCATATTTATTCTAACCACTCCACTCTGGTACCTTAATGCCAACTGAAAAAATAAATTAATTAATTAAAAAATAATAATAATATTAAATAAAAAAAATAATATTAATAATAATAAATAATACTAATAATAAAATATTTATGTATTCCACTTGGAATAAATAAATAATTCACTAAAAAAAAATTAATAATTTTGAGGTGTCTGATTTCTAAGAACAACAAGGAGGAGCAATCTTGTTCGTTTAAAACATTAGCGATCTGCTTCTTTCGGACAGGATGCTGTAATGCCGAGACGGAACGCTTTCTCTTACGTGTGCCTGAATGAATTATTCCGTATTACATGTGGAGATTTTCAATAGAGACATCAGGAATTATAGGACTTTGTTATATTGTTTTTGTTAAAAATGTCAGCTCTGTAAGGAACGAGTGTGTTTCGGAGTAACCGGACACGTACTTGGTGAGCTGTCCTTTGGTCTTGTTGTTGTCCATCCCGTTGCAGGTGACAGCGGCCAGCTTCCTGCTCCTGTAGTTCTCGTAGTGGACGTTGTTGGTGACGTCCTTCAGGTCCTGCATGTGAGTCCTGTGAGAAAAGCATGGACGTTAAACACGCTCCGGAATACAATGTTCATCCATGACATAGTAACAACACGGAAATCAATAGAGTATATGCACGTACAGAGGAATATGATAGAAGTGGTCGTGCGATGCATGGTTAAAGTTAAAAATTATATGTGTACAGTTTTCAAACTATAGTAAATAAATGTTTACCTGATGAGCATGTTCCTCAGAATGGTGAAATCACAGTGATCTCCATTTTCAACTGTAAAGGAAAAGAAAAACAGATTTTTTTTTCACTTGTTATAAATTTCAGGCATGATAGAAAAATTATTACGAAATCCTGTGCCTTAGCTACATCATACTGTTGTCAGAATGAATTTCACACTTTCCCCATCTCCTACTGTTACTCTGATAAGACAATATCCAATATTGAGTTATACAGCCATCTTATAGGGGCTTAGTGTACACTACATAAACACCGATCAGCCATAACATTATGACCACTGAGAGGTGCCGTGAATAAGACTGAGTATCTCCTCATCATGGCACCTGTTAGTGGGTGGGATATATTAGGCAGCAAGTCAACATTTTGTCCTCAAAGTTGATGTTAGAAGCAGGAAAAATGGACAAGTGTAAGGATTTGAGCGAGTTTGACGAAGGGCCAAATTGTGATGGCTAGACCACTGGATCAGAGCATCTCCAAAACTGCAGCTCTTGTGGGGTGTTCCTGGTCTGCAGTGGTCAGTATCTATCAAAAGTGGTCCAGTGGTGAACCGGTGACAGGGTCATGGATGGTCAAGGCTCATTGATGTACGTGGGGAGTGAAGGCTGGCCCGTGTGACAGGCCAACCCCGACAGACGAGTTACTGTTGCTCAAACTGCTGAAGAAGTTAACGCTGGTTCTGACAGAAAGGTGTCAGAAAACAAAGTGCAGGACGGGTCAGCACAAGGGAGACCAACACAATAGTAGGCAGGTGGTTATAATGTTATGCCTGGTCAGCGTACACTGCTACTGTTATATCCTATGTAGTGAACATATATTTTGAAAATAAAATGCCATTTGGGTTACACTGAGTTCTTGTTCTGGTCTTTTTTCTGTTAGATTAAGTCTCCAACAGGTGGGTGGCTTTTAAATAAATTTCCTTCACACCTTATATGTATTTTAATCATATCTTCCAGTATTTGCATATAAACAAGTGGACGCTCCCAGGACTACTATACAGTACATTTGTATAGTGTGTGTGTGTGTGTTTGGCTTCAGAGCATGTATCCGTGCCAGCGTGCCAGTCAGCATACCTTCTGCCACGCCCCATGGGTACTGCCTCCCTCTAACCTTCTTCCCGTTCACCTCGATGATGGTGTTGCTGCCGACAACCGCCAGAGGAAGTCGATCCTACACACACACACACACACACAC
The DNA here is from genome assembly GCF_019097595.1 of Hemibagrus wyckioides. NCBI lineage: Eukaryota > Metazoa > Chordata > Actinopteri > Siluriformes > Bagridae > Hemibagrus > Hemibagrus wyckioides. Next base: position 17,940,156 of record NC_080732.1, on the reverse strand, counting down.
ACACACACACACACGCACACTCTCTCTTACTCTGACTGCTACACAAATACTAACATCTTCACACTCAGTAAGAACACTTTCGATGCAGAAACATCCTTCGTAAACAAAACAAAACGTGTGAAAAGACTCTGAGATCTCACTTTGATCTTTTTCACCAGTTTGTTCTCCTCTTCGTCGTCGGTTTCTGGAAACTCATAGATTTTGATTTTGTGCTCCTGGATTTCTCTCATGATCTGAGAGAGGGAAGCAAAGTGAATATGAATATTTTATCAACACAGTCTTCTTAACACCAGCACAACGGGAAGGTTTTTATTGTTTCAAAGGAGTAGAGGTGAAGGATTTTTGCTGCCGGTTATAAGAATATATCCGATATAATCCTGTAAAGCTTCACGTTTCAGTTGTTTGTGGGAAGACGGTGAATATTTTGATTACTGGAGTTGAGCTGCACGATATTTTACTCTTCGAAGGATGATTTTTAAGGACTATCTAGGTATTAAATGATAAAAGCTGTGATGTTTACATGACACACTGTAGTGTGCAAACTAGCGAGGCTGAGAAATACTGCTTCGGCTCTTGCTAAGTTCTTATTTGCGTTTCCTTGGAAAAATATTTACATTTCACCTTGTTTTTAATATGGATTTTGGAAAGCAACCCCTTTTCCTTTCTACACGTCCCAATGATTAATAGTTGGTCTAAATCTACATCCAGTTTTCTCTAACAATGACTATTACTAAAAAATAAATAAATAAATAAATAATAAGTATGAATAAACTATAAACGAGTCGTATCGTTTAGAATTATTTGTACGACACTGATCTCTCTCACTGGCTGAAACATGAGCAAAAGCAGGTTGGGATTTATGCTCTGTTTACGTTCTTCCCCTCTGCGTCTCTCCTCCTGCTGGGATAATACTCGAACAGATGGCACGGCACACACAGATCCGAGTTGCTCAACACTCCTGACTCGTATCTGCGTTAGATTAGCCGAGCTCAAACCCAGGTGAGGGGAGTGAAGCATGCTCCGAGTGCTGGGAAATATTTTCCTTTTCGCTCCAGCATGGACACGGAGTCGGATAGCGTAATTTAATGCTTCGTGTTACTCGTTCTGTTCTGAACGCAGACAGGAATTCAGGCATTTCTGTAAATCTGGACAGATTTACCAACGCCTGATTCTGGTCAGGACGTGTTGATTAGTTTTCTATAACATGTTGAAAGTTTACATTAAATAGCTTGTTTTATTACATCATTTCTGTAGCGACGAGAAGCAACAAGGAGACTTTTACTGCAAAACGCACCACACAAAGATTATACACCGATCAGCCATAACATTATGAGCAGTGAGAGGTGAAGTGAATAAGACTGAGTATCTCCTCATCATGGCACCTGTTAGTGGGTGGGATATATTAGGCAGCAAGTGAACATTTTGTCCTCAAAGTTGACGTTAGAAGCAGAAAAAATGGACAAGTGTAAGGATTTGAGCGAATTTGACGAAGGGTCAAATTGTGATGTCTAGACGACCGGATCAGAGCATCTCCAAAACTGCAGCTCTTGTGGGGTGTTCCCGGTCTGCAGTGGTCAGTATCTATCAAAAGTGGTCCAAGGAAGGAACAGTGGTGAACCGGTGACAGGGTCATGGGTGGCCAAGACTTATTGATGCACGTGGGGAGAGAAGGCTGACCGGTGTGCTCCGATCCAACAGACGAGCTACTGTTGCTCAAACTGCTGAAGAAGTTAATGCTGGTTCTGATAGAAAGGGGTCAGAATACACAGTGCAGGACGGGTCAGGGCTGTTTTGGCAGCAAAAGGGGGACCAACACAATATTAGGCAGATGGTCATAATGTTATGCCTGATCGGTGTAAATATGTGTAATAGAGTAAATAAACGACTAAACGAATAAATAAATGACTGCTGTACCTTTTAAGGACTGGACAAATAAAAACGGTCTGGCCGATTCCCAAGGGTTCAGAAACGTAATTGACTAGGCTGAAAAATCTCTAGCCAAACTAATTAGCAAGTGAGTCCATTTTGTTTCCTGTTCAATGATTTAATGAGCAAACTGTAACACAAGGGCTGGGTAAAAGGACAATACAATATCGATACTGCGAGAAATTAGGACAACAATTTTCAGTGATACTGTTGGAAATAAATGTTGGATTATGGGTAGCTTTGTGATGCGTTTTCTTTTTACATGAAATTTCATGATGAAACGTCTAACATGATGCACAATAAATATCACAGAAATGCCTTCATGCATCATATCATATAGTTTTGCCATTCTTATGTGAATAAAGTAGAAGGTCAGAATGAGCGAGCGAACCTGTTTTTTAAACTGCTGGCACTCTTCAGGAGTGAGGGTGTCCGCCTTGGCGATCAGAGGGATGACGTTCACCTTCTCGTGCAACCGTTTCATGAACTCGATGTCCAGCGGCTTCAGTCTGGGCGAGAAAAAAACGAGAATGAACAAGCAACAGCTGATTGAAAACACCGGACACTTATGAACAGATGTTGATATGAAGCTGATAAAGAGTGAGTGAGAGAGAGAGAGAGAGAGAGAGAGAGAGAGACAGAGAGAGATTCTCCCATATTCAGCACATTCTCAATGATTTGTGCCTGGGGCTGAAATGAAAGTAACCCTTCCTGCTGGCCTAACCATGGGTGTGCTGTGGATTTCCTGCTGGTTTTCTGCTTGTGATAACGGTCGGCTGAGTGTCTGCTATTATCCACTTTAATTCGTTTGTACAGCCGGAGTTCAGAGAGGACACGGCCTGCACAGCAGAAATGTTGGCTGCGTCTCCGTGTTCCGTGCTCGAATGATTCGGGAAGAGCATTTTATCCTCACAAAGTGCACGGTTCTCCTTAGCTTCAGATGGGATCCAAAAGTCTGTCGTCGGGAACCGATCCGAGTTAAACGATTATTAAAATTAATTGATGTTTACAGAAGTTTGGCTTACTGTCTTACTTCCATGTCTGAATGCAGAAAGAAGGGATGATTAAAAGGAAGGGTGTATTAAAGCACTCATTATGAGATGCTTATTGATAACGAACACCACGTGTTAGAACAATCAGTAGGTTCATTTTTATTTGTAAAGATGTCACATTTTAAAACATTTTGGTCTCAGTCAGGATACTTTCACTCACGTTTTTAGCTGCACTTATACAACATGATACGATCAGTGCAGCTGACCCCATTTGCTTGTAACAGAAATTCCACGTACCGCAAACAGCCTAGAGACAGCAGGCCGCGTTATCTGCTCGTTATCAAACTGCTATAAACAGTAGGAAATGGGCGCGTCGCTGTGGGAATTCAAGACTGTTCGTACCCTCGACACTTTGAGCTCAGGCATGAAACATGTCAAACCACAAGGCAGTTTAGATAAATAGATAGATTAGTTTAAGTTTTAATCAGCCGCTTGTACAGCTTTGATAAACCCAGGGTCAGATTTCGGAGCTTTTTCATGCTGGTGTGTTCAATATATAGATGGATTTTATATTTAAGAAATGCGCATATACACCAATCCTTATGACCAACTGCCTAATATTGTGTCGGTCCCCCTTTTGCTGCCAAAACATCCCTGACCCGTCCTGCACTGTGTATTCTGACCCCTTTCTATCAGAACCAGCATTAACAGAACAGCAATTTCAGCGACCGTTAGATCGGATCACACGGGCCAGCCTTCACTCCCCACGTGCATCAATGAGCCTCAGCCGCCCATGACCCTGTCGCCGGTTCACCACTGTTCCTTCCTTGGACCACTTTTGATAGATACTGACCACTGCAGACCGGGAACACCCCACAAGAGCTGCAGTTTTGGAGATGCTCTGATCCAGTGGTCTAGACATCACAATTTGGCCCTTCGTCAAACTCGCTCAAATCCTTACACTTGTCCATTTTTCCGGCTTCTAACATCAACTTTGAGGACAAAATGTTGACTTGCTGCCTAATATATCCCACCCACTAACAGGTGTCATGATGAAGAGATGCTCAGTCTTATTCACTTCACCTGGCACTGCTCATAATGTTATGGCTGATCAGTGTATATTAATTTCTATACAAATATGTATTTTTTTTTGTACTTGTCAATACCGATACTGACCCTTTTTATTAGTCAGACAGAAAGTTTTCTATTTATTTTGCTTTGCATGCGTATCCTGGTTGCTGTCTTGTGCTGATAGAAATGAACTATTGTATGTTTAATACGTTATAGCTATTAAACCGGGTGTTTGAGCGAGGATGACTGAAGTGAACTGCTCTTCATTCTCACGCGTGTTAGAGCACCACACAGTAATTCTGTGTCATTAGTTTCAACTGGACTGATAAGAGAAACAATAAGAAGAGTATAATTTCTTAAAATGCACTATTTCCTTAATATTTATGTCTGTTCTCTCCCTTTTGTTATTCCGTAGCCAATCAGGGCCTGAGGTCTGACCCAAATCCGATTAGTTAAGTGTGAAATCGTTAACACTGAGACTTAAACCTGGATGCGATGTTGAAAACATTCGTGAGCAAGACATTCTTATGATTCCCGACTGACCCGTGTCCTGAGGGAGCGATGAAGTACAGGCAGCAGTGAACTCTGTTGTCGGGCATCTGTCTCCTGTTAACACGCGACTCGGCGTTCAGGTAATCCTCAAACTTGCTGTCGATGTGATCGATGACCGGCTGCCAGCTACAGCAAGCGGGACACACAGGCATTATATTCACAGTGCATTAACGTGAACACTAACATCTATGAAAAATCTAAATTTGTAGCGTGTAACGACTCAGCAGGCGTTCTGAAGGCACTCACCAGTTACTGTTATCTACAGCATCTCCAAACCCCGGAGTGTCCACCATCGTGAGCAGCAGCTGAACGCCGCCCTCCTTCATCAACACTTTAGACTGCTCCACCTGCAGCACAGAGCGTTCACAAACACACGTTCACCAGGCTTTCGCGTCCATGCTCCATTCTGATTGGTCAGAAATTTGGTCTATATTCTCAGTGATATCAGCTTATGTAAAGTAAGCGATAACAGGAACTTGTTTCGAGAGACATCCAAGGATGTTAACTAGCAAAGAATAAAAGACAAAGTGTCAAATTTTAATTAAAAATTGACAAATTACCAGGAATAAGAGGAATAAAACACTGCGAAAGTCGTAACTACTCATTCCAGGGTTGACTATTTTCCTAAAACTGCATGACACGGAGTGTTCAGATAAAAGCCTGAGAGCAACCATCCATTATAGCAGTGTTTAGTTAATAACAAGATAATACATGTTCATAAACACTTAACAGGAACAGGGAATTTTTTTGCAAGCCAAAATTCCCTGGAAATTCACATGTGCCGTTGTTGAGGAATTGAAACACGGCAACGTAAACGAATCTCTCTCTCTCTCCCATCTCCCCTGAACTTTTCTGAACTTAATTTGGAGGATGAAACACCTCAGAAACCTCAGGTGTGAAACTATGAAACAGCTGCATGCACCGACACGCAGCGCAGGGAGGCATAGCATTATTGTGGTATGTTGAGAAACCAAAGCTGGAGAAGATGCCGAAGTCAAATGTGGGTCCTGGAGCTGTACCTGCACGGTTTTCTTGACTCGGTGTGACGGACCCTGGTGTTCTGAGGAGTACAGGTCGGTGAGGAACAGAGAGTTGATCATCGTGGACTTGCCCAAGCCTGATTCACCTGAAATTGAGGAAGAAATAGTTGATTTAAAGAAATAAAGTTTAATTTAGGAGAAAAATGAGACTGCAGCTTTAAATCACAGCGATGACGATGATAAAGATGTTCACGGGCTAAAACCTCAGGGCCACGGTTTCTCGAAGATGCACAGATGGTGTCTGTCGTTGCTTTTGGCTCTGGACGATCATTAATCTAATGAAGGCGGAGAGATGTTCGACCCGTGTCGAGGCGAAGAACGGTCTTTTTGTGCTTTGCCTTTGCGAGGCCTCTGGTCCTGTGCCTCTTGGCAGTGAGCGAGAATAACGAGATCCATGTGAGAGGGAAGGACTGCGTCTCGGCTTTGAAGGCCTGAACAGGAAGCTGCGAGACGGGCGCAGAGACTGACCTTACTGTTTTTTGTTTTATCATTGGTGATAAACTCAGATCTCTAGAGCAGAACTGCACTGTACTTTATTTATTTATCCCTCATCTATAATCACTTTTAAACACAGCCATGTGAAGGAAATTGCTTCAAAAGCTTTTCAGATATAAAACATTTTTATATTTACGTTCAACTTTTAGTCTAGAAGGAAGAAAAAAAAGACTCGCTGCCAGATCCTTAAATCTCTCATGTTTTGTGTGTGAAACGAATACTGTAAGGAATACTGTAATTTAGCGTTAAACATTAGATATATTATAAAACCTGGAACATGACACAATCACTGGCACGTTTTCTACACACACAACCTGCTCCAATCTCAATTTAATGCCATGAGAAAGCACAAGCTTCATCACCGAGGAATTTATTAACGATACGTCCCCCTTGATAAACTAACCCAATTCGAACAGGGCTCTGGCTGTGGTTAGAGCCTGCATGTCACCGTATTTTTCTCTGAAACAGGAAGTCGTCTTATTGAAACGCTTCTCTTGACTCAACAAAAAGAAACCCTACGTTCCTGCTGAATGTGAACAAAGCTGCACTGAAATATGGAGAACAGAGTACAGATTAACATGAACCTTCCTGACCTGATGTTCTGCTTCAGTCTGATTTATGTTCCAGCGCTGGAGCGCCAACACCACAGAGACGGACGTCACGTAAACGCCGGCTCCATCGGCTTTATTTTGTTAACCGTGCGCTGGTTAGTAAACAGAAAAGCGTTCGGCTAGAAAATGCACCAGTGATTTGTGTTTACTGGTAACGAGCTACTGCTGTAGAGCAAGACACGCCTCCAGGGGCGGGACATATACGAAGTGGATGGTCGTGACTGAAATTGACTAAAACATTTAGAAAATATTCTCAGAATCTTTAAGATTCAACTGAGGTCCAAAAGGATGCGTCAAAATGCACCTTAATATTTATTTATTAGTTTATTGTAAACATCGGCACCACTAGAGTAATGTACTGGTCTCTGAAACATCAATTTTGATAATAAACTAGATCTCAGATCTTCTAAACACTAAATTTTGGTCATGTTTAAAATTTCATGCACTTTTACTGCAACGGTCTCTTGATTTTATTTATTTTTATCTTCTCTCTGGATGTTTTACACGACCTTTTACCTGCTTGTCTATTCACAGTGTGTGTTGCAACCTCTGCCTGCGATCTCTGTCTGTTGATTTCATCCATTTTTTTCTCGATTTTATACATTTTTTTGTCTCTGTTGAAAACACGATCATCAACAAGGAATCCGGATAAATACCTACAAATAAACACACTAACTGTAACAGCTGCAACATACAGAACATTGGTATTTACCATGCCGTCGTGTTTAGCGTTAATATTTTATTCGCCCCGTTGTCGTTTTAAATCCCAGATGTTTGGGTCTGAGGATTGGAGCTGGGGATGACTGTGCGAGGAAGGAATGAAGGAAATGTGCTGAACGCAAACTTTTCATGAAGCGGCTCTGTGTACTCGGTGCAAGAAAAGTGCAAATAAGTGAGGTGCTGCAGGGAAGAACGGAAGAAAGAAAAAAACAAAAAAACAAGTCTGTCTTCTTTCAGTTTGAATAATAAAGCTCAGACAGGCTGGATGGAGTTTTTCAGAAACTAAAGAACATCTAGGAGGTCTGCATTGTAGATGAGAGAGAGCTCAGAGGAGGAAGACTAACTCAATCACTCTGTACAACAAGTGAAGAGCAGAAAAGCATTCGTTTTTTTTTTTTTTAAAAACCCGGCGCGTTTTTTTTTGTGTCTCTGTTCGTCGGTGTCTCCATTTTGAACATCTTTATTTTTTAAACTTAGGCAGGATGTGAAATCACTACTGCCATTCAACCCCGGCTTCCTGTGTGGTTTCATCCTGACAGCATTTACAACGAACGTCAGAAATGCAGTCACGCAGCTGGCGGACGTTCAACGACAGACAGGAAATTCGGAGCGCTCGAGCGTGTGGTGCTTGTACACGACCCATCACTTAACACACATCACTGGAAGGTGCTTTATTACACCGGAGTATCGGCAGGAGAGGCCTGGGGTTATAATCAGCATGCAGAGAGTCACTGCTCTCTTACCTACAACCATTAGTGTGAACTCGAAGCCGCGTTTCACGGACTTCCTGTAGACCTGGTTGGGGAGGCTGGCGAAGCCGACGTATCCCTCGAGATTCTTCTGCTGCTGTGGAAGAGAGAAAAATAAATAAATAAATAAATAAATCAATCACACGCAATTCTACGACATATCCCGTATCAGCGTAAAGCATTTATATTAGGCTAAAGGTTCAGCATTAAGCATGATTATCATGCTGGAAGAATTACTGAAAATATAAGATTTCTGCCTTAAAACTTCATTAAGTTAAGCATTAAGTCTGTTGAATATTAAACCACTGATTTCACATAAAAACGGCATTGTTAATCCTGACACTCACTGCTGTTTGTTCAAATCCCAGCCGCGTCCGGGTGAAGCGTTGAAACGGATCCAGCGGCAACGTCCGAGTGTCCGGAATTCGTTTTCCCAGTGGAAGAAGAGAGGAAAGAAAAAAGTTGTATTAGTGTCCAGAAACTACTCTGTGCATCACAAACCACTGAATAAAACCAGTGTGAGAAAGTCTACAAAAAATAAAGACTATCATATCAGATATCAGATCAAAAAATATCGTCACGGTTCACAGAAGTCGTTTCTATGAAGTATTACAAAAATACAGACTCGCTAAAAATACTTTCAGGGACTTTAATGCTCGAGACACTCGTCGCCTTTTGCACGGGAATCAGGGGGTGTAGATTTCTGTAGTGTGTAGCGAGATCCGATTTCCTTTTTGATTTGAATCTAGGGCTCTAAAGATCCGTATCGGACCAAATCGGATTTTTAATTTCCAATAAAATCATGCTTAAAAATCTACATTTTGTTCAGCAGGTAGAAAACAAGAGATGAGCGAGACAGAACATCAGATACAATCAGACATGGTTCACGTGGTGAGACCTGCTGCTCAGTTTAAGGCCACAGCCACGCGACATCATGTTTACCGGAAAGATAAATCTCGGTGTCACCCCTTGGGGCGACGGAGCCGACGCTCAGCTTTAGGAATGAGCCGCGTTCAGATTTTCATCTCTGCAAGAGAGAACAGTAACCCCTTAACACCCCTAAGGACGGAGTGATGCTGAAACATGTCAGAAAGCACTTATGGGAATTCAACTGTTTAGAATTTCTCTCGAAGCAGGCGTTCCCAAGCCGGGGGTTCTCCAGGACAAGCGTTGAGAACCTTTGTCTGAGAGCGAACTTTAGTGTATCTTGACCAGCACAATATGATGTTTTCCTTGAGTCTGTATTTACTTTCTCACTCTATTCACGATCTAGGAAGTTTAGTACATGATATGCATACTAGCCCCGCCCCTTTTCTCAAATTGTTCTACAACAGCATTCTGTGTTCAGCTATAGCTCGTAACCCTCCGACTTGAAGAACCAGGAAAGTCAGGATGATCCGGTCAACCGCGCTGTCGTTCAAAATAGCCGCTCGCAAACTACGACAGTAACGTGGTCGGAAATTTTCCGAATCTGAACCTCCGTAGGAAGGATTTCTTCGAACCGGTTACTGTCCATCTTGCGAGCAGCCATTTTGAATCAGCTCTGTGGTTGAGGAGACCTTCCTGGGTCTTTGTTTGTTTTCTCCCCAAGATAATCAAAGGTAACTTGGCACTTTAGAACAGCTAACCACGCCCATTTTGTGCCGGGGGGCGGGACTAACGGCTATAGGGATCGTCTGATTGGATGCGGACCGTACAAGTACTGAATGACTCACTGATAATGTTTCAGTTTAGTAGAGAAACAAAATAAGAGTTTGTATATAAATATTTAAAATAATACAAAAAAACTGATTTGTATCTACAGAGCCAAAATTGATTTTATGGAGAGTTTAAATGCAAAGATAAACTGCCTTATTATTATTTATGCACGTTAATAAATCAAGCTTTTAAACCTGTTTACGGAGCTGATGCGCGTGCACTGACTAAAAGTATTCTAACCAACCAAGCTAACCAGGTTAGCAGCATTTTTACACGCTGAGCTAATCAACATATCTTCATTCCAGTCTTATCAGGCTTTTTTTTCTCCTTCTCCCTCACCATCTACTTGCAATAGTTTCCACACATCCAAAATTGGCACTGAATTCAACAACACAAAAAAGAAACGTTTTCTTGCTAGCTTAGCTGAAACTACGAGCTAGCTAATAAAGCTAACTTGACCCTCTCCGTATGTTTGCTTGACCACACAGTAAGCTAGAATACTAACATATAAAAAATATTTAAAGCCAATTTTTAATCGCTGTAAAGTTTCCCGACACGATTAAGGATTTATTCGGCATTTATTTGAGCAGCCACTACCCAGAGCAATGACACATAAAGCGGAAAAAAAATTTCACAGGAAATGCCTTAACTCGCGGTCTAGCTGAAGCGAATGTAAATATGCGTTTTTTGGAAGAAAAAAAACGGCACACAGAATACTGTAAATACTTCAGCACATCATCTCTCCGTTTTCCGACTGCTTTGTAGTAACTGAAGCGAGCGAACGCGAGTGTTCTTACCCATAATATTGCTGTTCAGAGCTGCTTGAGAAACCAAGCCGACATTCCCCTGCTAGCACTTCCGCAAAAAACTCTACGCGCCTTACGTCACGCAGCCGCGGCACAGAGGCTCCGCGCTACGCAGAGTGCGCAGCCGCGCTTGGAGAATCGCCACGGGACGAGGCTGACTCGCGCCATGCGCGTAGATTCTTAAAAAAAGAAAGAAAGAAAGAAAGAAAGAAAAGAAGAAAAAAATTGCTTAAAAAATATCAAAAAGAAGTGGAAATATGATATAAAAATGGATAGACGAGTTACAAATTATATTGAAATATTATGGCTATTTAATAAGTAAGTAAGTAAGTAAGTAAATAAATAAATAGCATCGCTCATAATTAACCACGGTTAAATGAAAGACAGAAAATATAGACACATGGAGAGACATGCATTAAATAAAATAGATAGATAGATAGATAGATAGATAGATAGATAGATAGATAGATAGATAGATAGATAGATAGATAGATAGACGGACTGACAGACAGACAGACAGACAGACAGACAGACAGACAGACAGACAGATAGATAGATAGACTGACAGACAGACAGACAGACAGACAGATAGATAGATAGATAGATAGATAGATAGATAGATAGATAGATAGACGGACTGACAGACAGACAGACAGATAGATAGATAGATAGATAGATAGATAGATAGATAGATAGATAGATAGATAGATAGATAGACGGACTGACAGACAGACAGATAGATAGATAGATAGAGACTGACAGATAGATAGATAGATAGATAGATAGATAGATAGATAGATAGATAGATAGACAGACAGACAGACAGACAGACAGACAGATAGATAGATAGATAGATAGATAGACGGACTGACAGACAGACAGACAGACAGACAGACAGACAGATAGATAGATAGATAGATAGATAGACAAACATAAAGACAGACAGACAGACAGATAGATAGATAGATAGATAGATAGATAGATAGATAGATAGATAGATAGATAGATAGATAGATAGATAGATAGATAGATAGACGGACTGACAGACAGACAGACAGACAGACAGACAGACAGATAGATAGATAGATAGATAGACACAGACAGACGGATGGATGGACGGACGGACGGATGGACGGACAGACAGACAGACGGATAGACAGATAGATAGATAGATAGATAGATAGATAGATAGATAGATAGATAGATAGATAGATAGATAGATAGACAAACAAAGACAGACAGACAGATAGATAGATGGACAGATAGATAGATAGATAGATAGATAGATAGATAGATAGATAGATAGATAGATAGATAGATAGATAGATAGACACAGACAGACGGACGGACGGACGGACGGACGGACGGACGGACGGACAGACAGACAGACAGATAGATAGATAGATAGATAGATAGACAAACATAAAGACAGACAGACAGATAGATAGATGGACAGATAGATAGATAGATAGATAGATAGATAGATAGATAGATAGATAGATAGATAGATAGATAGACGGACTGACAGACAGACAGACAGACAGACAGATAGATAGATAGATAGATAGATAGATAGATAGATAGATAGATAGATAGACGGACTGACAGACAGACAGACAGACAGATAGATAGATAGATAGATAGACACAGACGGATGGATGGACGGACGGACGGACGGACAGACAGACAGACAGACAGACAGATAGATAGATAGATAGATAGATAGATAGATAGATAGACACAGACAGACGGATGGATGGACGGACGGACGGACGGACGGACGGACGGACGGACAGACAGACAGACAGACAGATAGATAGATAGATAGACAAACATAAAGACAGACAGACAGATAGATAGATAGATAGATAGATAGATAGATAGATAGATAGATAGATAGATAGACGGACTGACAGACAGACAGACAGACAGACAGATAGATAGATAGATAGATAGATAGATAGATAGATAGATAGATAGATAGATAGATAGATAGATAGATAGACGGACTGACAGACAGACAGACAGACAGACAGATAGATAGATAGATAGATAGATAGATAGATAGATAGATAGATAGACGGACTGACAGACAGACAGACAGACAGACAGACAGACAGATAGATAGATAGATAGATAGATAGATAGATAGATAGATAGATAGACACAGACGGATGGATGGACGGACGGACGGACGGACGGACGGACGGACGGACGGACGGACGGACGGACGGACGGACGGACGGACGGACAGACAGACAGACAGACAGACAGACAGACAGACAGATAGATAGATAGATAGATAGATAGATAGATAGATAGATAGACAAACATAAAGACAGACAGACAGATAGATAGATGGACAGATAGATAGATAGATAGATAGATAGATAGATAGATAGATAGATAGATAGATAGATAGATAGATAGATAGATAGACGGACTGACAGACAGACAGACAGATAGATAGATAGATAGACAGACAGACCTGGGATCTGGTGTGGTGGGATTTATATAATAGTCAATGATTTCTTTATCCTGTTAACATTTTAGAAAGTTTAAAACCTTTCCCGATTTCAGTTAGTGCTTGCTGAAAGTGCATCACTCCATAAAATGAAGGACATTAGAAATCTACAATAAATAAATAAAGAAAAGGAAAATTGCGTGTGCTCAGAGTAAAAGGAGGCTGTGATGGATTCTTAAGCATCAGACAAATAGCTTAATTGATTAAATGCAAGCAGTAGTATGTATTTAGGAAAAATATCCTTTTGCTTTTCTGACTTTCAATCAATTTTTTTTATAAATTGTTTGGAGTATTATTTACGTTCTGCGCATAAGTAGGACCTTTTCGTAAATGAAAGAAAATGAAAAAAACTGTTAAAAGGTGGAGAATTGATAATAGATAGGCAATAGCCAAAACTTTTAATAATACAGGCCTGACTTTTAATTTGCTTTTTTTTTCCTCTCATGAATGACACTTCCGTGTTTTCTAACGTGGGTCGAATCCCAAATTTGCTCTGGGTAGATACGAAGTGCACTACACGTAGTGCGAAAGAATAAAATAAAAATAAAAAATAGCTCACATATAATTATAACAGGTGTGTTTGGAATTGTATTTGTTTCGAAATTTACGTTAATTTCGCTAAACAAATACTTTCACAAGTGTCTGCGTTAATTAAGCGTGCGCGTGCACTGTGTAGGGCCCCTAAAGAGGACACAGTGGGTGGTTTGGAAAGCTGCTTATTTAACTGACAACGCTGTGCTCGTGCACGTCCAGTCCTGACAGGAAGGTCAGAGATATGTTTCCAAACATGGATTTTTAAAGCTGGACAAATACAAACAAACAAAGAGAAAAAAACTAGGGGATAAATTAAACGTTGTTTTTTGTTTATTAAAGTACTAAGCTAACAGGCTAGCTGTTACGTGTGTGTGCGTGTAAGTGTCGCACTCTAGGTGTTAGCATGAGCTCGAGCTCCGGACAGGGACAGGGACAGGGACAGGGAGCCCCCGCGGCGCTCGCGGTCACCGCCGAGTCTCCGGTTCGAGGCGTCTCCGTGACGGGGAACATCAGGAGACTCTTGAGCCACGTGCGGGTTGAAAACCTGGCCGCTGGGCTGAGTGGGGGTGTGGTGTCCACCATGGTGCTGCACCCGCTGGACCTGGTCAAAATCAGGTTTGCAGGTGAGGTATCTCTCTTACGCGCACGTGCACTTACGCACTATAAATATAGGTCTAGGTTGTCTACAGGCCAGTGTTGAAGACTTTTCAGACTAGCTTAACACATGCTCGAAAACGGCGCCCCGAGATGACGTCATGTGTTTATTTGCATATGCATCAGGATGACAAGACGTCACGAGCTTTAACACAAAATTCAGGGACGCACGTGGGAATAGGCAAGTGCGCGGATGACGTCATCACGTTTCCTGAATTTTTACTGAGGCTCGGTCCACTGTGTGTGGGGACGTTACAGAAAAATAATCAGTGCCCTGATGGTGAGACGAGGCGGACTTCGAGTTGACTGTGTTTCCATAACAACGTGAACAAAAGTGTTCTAATTCACTGCAGCGGTGTAGTAATAAACATGTTATTATTTTTATCCATTTAGAGTTACATCTAACATCTGTAAAATAAGTTAGTTCTTCTTATAGCATCGATAAATAGTCCTTTCCCTCTCTCTCTCCCTCCCTCTCTCTCTCTTCTCCCCCCTCTCTCAAACACCCCCCCCCCTTACATAAATGTTAAATAAACATGTCTAGTTCTATAACGCTGATGCTTCTATCAGTTCTAGGATAAAAAAAAAAGGAAGTTAAATCTTTGGCATCGCTGGAATAAACATTCAGTCAGTCTGGAGAATGGATGTGGGTGGAGTCGATGGTTGTGTGTGAGCGACAGCATGGATTAGGGTGGTGCGGTATCTGAGTTAATCATTATCATGATATTGGCGTTTGCAGTACTGCTGAGCTGATTTGATCACGAAACCTGTAGAGTCATGAGAATCCTGAAGAATCAAAGACTTTGGGTAAAAATAGCGATGACCAATCGCACTAAAGTTTAACAGCAATAACAGAACCTGTACTGTGTTATATTTGAAGCCCTGATGTGCACTGATCTTTAACCTTCCCCAGTGAGTGACGGCTTGGAGCTGAGGCCGAAGTACCACAGCATCTGGCACTGCATGAGGAGCATCTGGCAGCAGGAAGGAGTTCGCGGCTTGTACCAGGGGGTCACCCCGAACGTCTGGGGTGCCGGAGCTTCGTGGGGTCTTTATTTCTTGTTGTACGTGCCCCCCCCATCCCCCGTTTAAAACATTACAACTTTATTGTGCATGCTTCATTTAATTACCACTGTTTTTTTAATAAATAACAGTTATAATGCCATCAAGGCGTACGTCAAGGAGGGACGTCAGACGGAGCTGAGTCCAACGGAGCACCTGGTGTCTGCAGCAGAAGCAGGTCCTTTCAGCTCATATCACACACACACACACACACACACACACACACACATACATACACCGAATCAAAGCGACAAAACACTCTCTGTAAAGTTGTGTGTACAGAAAAGCTGTGGAGAAACCTGGCTGACATTCCTATGTGCGTTTCTCACACTAGTGCTTGATAAGATGTCTGCGTTGCCGGGGAAACGCTGCTGTAATTAAAGCCTATAGATAGTGATAAATATACAAGTCAAGAAATCAACACAACACAGCACAGCACAGACTGGAAAAACTCATTGCCCTGTGAACTCCTCTTTCTAGGCCTGGGGGGGATAGAACAATAAATCATCATCATCATCATAAAAATCATATAATAAAATTAATATAATAAAATAATTAAAGAAAAAATAATAATACAATTCATATAATCAATAATTATGAAATAAAAAAATATATAATAATCATGATTAAAGAAAAATTATTATTAAAGAAAAATAATATTCATATAATCAAATAGTTATTAAATAAAAAAAATAATATAATAAAATCATGATTTAAACAAGTTATTATTATTTAAGAAAAATAATATAATTCATATAATAAAATTATTAAATAAAATAAATAATATAATAAAATTATGATTAAAGAAAAAAAATATTATTGTTGATTTTTTTTATTTCTTTAGTATACAACACTGCATTTTTGCTGGCATTTAGCAAACCTATATGCATAATCTTGCATTTTGTACAAATTTCTGGAGGTGTTAGCATCATGTAGCTGCAGAGACGCTTTTCATCAGCAGGGATTGATGAACTGGTCAAGGTTCGAAGGCGACACAGTAGAGCCAAGTACCGGGTACAGTCCTAATACAGTTACATTAAATATTATAATCCTAAAGCACTGTTTGTCCACGCCTGAGCAGTTTTAAATCCATCTGGTAAGATTCTATTAAATAACACGTTGTTAATATCAGAAAGTTTCTTTAACACTTGTAACTGAAGTGCTAGGGGCTTTAAATAAGGTTCGAAGAAATGCTTCACTGCACCTCATCCAATTCAAGGAGCAACCCCATGGGATGTCATGACATTACAAAGCATATGAGAATAATACAGCTTAATGAACCCGCTGACTGAAATGGTTATTGATTTGGCCTGCAGAGATGTTGCTGAATTTTTTTTTAATTGATATTTAATGAGAGTTGTTGCTTTTCCACAGGAGCCATTACTCTCTGCCTGACGAACCCGATCTGGGTGACGAAGACACGCTTGGTTCTGCAGTACAGCACCGATCCGAGCCAGAAGATGTACAGGGGCATGGTGGACGCACTGGTGAAGATCTACAGACAGGAAGGAGTAGCGGGACTCTATCGGGTAGGACGTGGTCTATATCAGGGGTGGAGAAGTTCAACAGGAATACTTACAGATCACAATTCCCTTAAGCTGTACTTCCATCACTGACCACTGGGTGGTGCTCACGCTCTAGGGAAAAAACATGGCCTGACGCAGTAAAATAGTTTTCCAGCTCATTCAGTATGTTAAATATCAATAAATCTGAGTTTTTTTATTCCCCCGTAGCTGAATCGGCTGTTTTTTCTGCACACAGGGTTTCGTTCCCGGCCTTTTCGGGACGTCTCACGGAGCTCTGCAGTTCATGGCATACGAAGAGCTGAAGAGAGACTACAACAAATACAGGAACATGCATTCAGACGCTAAACTGGCGAGTACCAGATGTTTTGCAGATGTTTTAAGAAATCCACTGTAACCACAACGTGACATTACATCATCTTTTTTTCCCTCTGCAGAATCCATTTGAGTACATTACAATGGCAGCTTTGTCCAAAATCTTCGCCGTGGCCACTACATACCCGTACCAGGTGATCCGAGCTCGCTTGCAGGATCAGCACACGAGCTACGACGGCGTGGTCGACGTCATCCGCAGGACGTGGAGGTGAGACCAGAATGACACCATAAGCTTTTAAGATTAGCATTAAAAACTCATGGATTCTAGGACTTAAAACCACCTCTCAAACGGCTCATGTACAAGAGTCGGTTCTTAACATTCACTTAGAAGATTCAACTCAAAGAATCGACTCATTCGCAAACGACACGTGACTATTCTTTTTCCAGATGAAAGCAATGCAGAAGTGACAGAATGGCTTACGTCTTTAAAGAAAGAAAGAACAAAAATCTCTCTGAAACAGCTCATATACGCAAGTTGACTCGGAGTCGACTCCAAATTGACTCGGAGTCGACTCATTTATGAACAACTCATCAGAGCAGGGTCGTGGACGTCCTCAGGAGGATGTGGATGTCAGAAGGCAGTAAATCACCATGAATTTGTTCGATTAATATAAATATTCACACTAAGAATCGTTAAGTGATACTTTGTCAATCGTTAGTGAACATTTTAGCACTTTTTTTCACCATTGATTCATATACGACTGGGAGATTTGACAACATGAATTCGACACTGAGATAGATTAATGATATATTACCATAGTTTCCCTCTTTTTGATGATAAAAGGTGAACAAACATGAAAGAACAATCTGTGATTATAAAATATTTGCACTAATCCTAAACGAGGTCAAAGCACATACATTTTTAGCTACACACACACACACACACACACACACACACATACATATATATATATATATATATATATCAGATGTAGTATAAATTAAGCATAAAAAAAGGGAAAGGAATGGGTAGTTTTGCCCAAAAGTGCCTCATCAGCTGTGCCGGCAAAATGCTTCAGTGCGTCGATTTTCTCTGGAGACTTTGTGTTCTGTGCTTTATTTTTTTATTTTTTTAAACCACGTCTGTGAGAGTTGGAGCCGAACTACACTGTCGATTACTCCACATATATCTCGTCACTAACCAGAGTGCCCTGCAAATCACGTATAACATGTTTATAACATTCATATAACAGCTTAGAAGCGCTAGAATCTTATAATTCCAAGATTAAAATGATGTGATATTGTTGCCCAGCCCTTTGGATTCATTGTTGTTCAGTAAACACTCCTCGGGAACACTGGACGCGGGACAGAGACACACTCTAGTCCATTACATACTCGTTTCCACTTAGAGTTTAGGTTTAGCGTAACCTTTTCCAACCAGCTGCAGTTGGAAAACCAGGAACCGGAGAACGTAGAGGACAAGAGGAGAACATGAGAAACCCTACACGGTCAGAACCCGAGCTCAGATGTTCCCAAGCTTTCAGGCGACTTCGAGGTGTATATCCCAAAAATATTTTCTGGTGGTCAATTTTTGCATGAGCAAAATAAATTAGAATGGGGAAAAAATATATATAAATGCATTTACATTGTACATGACTTTTCTCCAAACTGGTGGTGTTTTAAGACTCCAATTAATTAACTAGAGAGATTGTCTTCTCTGCGCAGGAATGAAGGTTATCTAGGCTTCTACAAAGGCATGGTGCCAAACCTGCTCCGGGTGACGCCAGCCTGCTGCATCACATTCGTGGTGTACGAGACGGTGTCCGGCTTCCTCCTGGACCAGAACAAATGAGGAAAAGAAGACGCGGGCAATCACAGCAAGTTAGCGCCGAGGGAGACGCTAGGTTAGCAAGGAGAATGAGCTCTCGCTGGGCCACGACGCGGAACAGATACCAAGCGAGCGTAAAGATGAGGGTTCTCATGACGGAGACATGTTGCGGCTTTGTACAAAGCTTATACAAGGAACTGGTGCTGCTATGAGTTTACATGTGTAAAATACATTGGGAAGTGTGTGTGTGTGTGTGTGTGTGTAGACAAGACAAACAGAACTGATGCAATGAATCAATGCATTCAAATAAAACCAAAATGGATTGTTTAGAAAAAATGTCAAATGTACACAATTGTCCTCTTACCTCAGAGTGTCCGGGTCTTGAAGGTTACTTCTCAAGCTAAATACACTACTCACAAAAAGTTAAGGATATTTGGCTTTTGGGTGAAATTTATGGAAAATGTAAAAAGTTCATGCTACAGTGATATTATATCATGAAAGTAGGGCATTTAAGTAGAAGCATGCAATGGTGATTTCCTCATCTCAAACAATTTATTGAAACAAAAGCCAACAACAGTGGTGGGTATACCACAACAAAAAATGTCAGTGTCTCAATAATTTGTCATGTGCCCTTGACCATCAATTACAGCTTGACAATGATGTCTCATGCTGTTCATGAGTTGACTTATTGTCTGCTGAGTCATGGCATTCTTCTAGAAGGGCGGCCCTCAGGTCATTGTGGTTCTGGGGTGCAGGGTTACGAGTCTCTACACGGTGACTCAGCTGATCCCAGAGGTTTTCTATGGGATTCAGGTCTGGAGAAAGTGCAGGCCACTCCATTTAAGGTATCCCACCCTCCAGCAGCCGTTCCCTAATAATGCGACCTCGATGAACTGGAGCATTGTCGTCCATGAAGATGAAATTAGGCCTGTGTTGTTCATGCAGGGGCACAATGACTGGATTAATGATGTTATTCAGGTAGTATTGGCTTGTCACTGTACCATTCACAAGATGTAGGGCAGTTCTGTATTGAGTAGACACACCTGCCCAGACTGTAACACCACCACAACAGTGGCTGATGCATATCGCTCTCCTTGATGTCTGGGCCATCATTTCTGCTCAGCGTGAATCGACTTTCATCAGAGAACAGCACTGAGGCCCACTGGTCCCTTGTCCAGCGTAAATGCTCCCTGGCCCATGCAAGATGATGACGCCTGTGCCTGGTGGTGTGGTCAGGTACCCTTGCAGGTCGTCTAACACGCAGACCACGCTGATATAAACGGTTTCGAATGGTCTGATGTGACACTTGGGTTCCTCTCACCTCCCTTAAATGTGCCTGGAGTTGAGTGGCATTCATCATCCGGTTCCGCAGGGCACTGTTCACAATGAAGCGGTCATCAACGGGGGATGTGGCCAAAGGACGTCCACTTCTATGACTTTCGGTGACTCTTCCAGTCTCTGTATCTCCATTGCAACCTGCTGATGACACTCTGTGACACTCTAAGCTCAGTGGCCACTTGTTTGAAGTCTCTCAATGGTGAGGTACTGTTGATCAGTTGTTAGGTGTGGTCTCATGATGTCAAAATGTGAACAGCATGATGAAGAGGACTGTTTAAATACCAATTCTAATTGAACCAGAAAATTTATTGGTCGATTCATGGATCAAACACCAGTTGTGAATTTTGCCATTAAGCACCTTGTTAGAGAACAGCAAGTTATGCAAAAAGTACTGAAACACTGAGCAGTTGGACATGTGCATTCAAAAGTGTAGAGAAGGTCAAAGTAATTTCACCTGGAAAGGTTATAGTGCATTTTAGGCGCATCCTGAAATTTCACCCGAAAGCCAAATATCCTTAACTTTTTGTGAGTAGTGTATTATAAATAGTTTAAATATCCTGGGAGACTTTTAAAAAATCTGACGTTCATTAACATGTTAGTTAGCGCTAATGTGACGCTGCTTTTATTCATTCATCTTCACGATCTGCTTCATCCTCAGTGGTTCCATTGATCCGTTGAAATGATTCAGAAAATGTTGCTGACAGGAATAAATACTAATAAGTGCTGGAGTGGGTGGGATTTGGTCAAACTTTCCATCGGGGTGGGCGGGATCGATTAGCGTCCTGCTGGAGTGGGCGGGATTGGTGACATTTTCTGCCAGAGTGGACGTGACTAATTAAACATCCTGCTGGAGTGGGTGGGGTTAATAAAATTTTCTGCTGTGGGTGGCGGGATTGGCGAAACTTTCTGGTGCAGTGGGCAGGTCCAGTCAAACTCTTTGCTAGAGTGGGCGGGATCAATTCAACTTCCTGCTGGTGTGGTCAAAGCAGGACTGATTAAGCGTTCTGGATTCCTAATTGGTCAGGGTTCCTTCAACGATGGGTTTATACCATAAACACAGCTACCTCAACACAGTGGGTCATGCAATCATGTATGAACAAATGAGGCAGCCAGATTCTTTGTGCACTTTGTGTAGCCCCGCCTCTTGCTCCGCCTCTCTGAAACTGAGTGGGGAAAACCCAATGGCAAAAACCAAAACGTCAAATATTTTTCCACCGTCCATATGCTTTTATTTCTTTTCTAACCTCAGCTTCAAATAGAGCAAAGTGCATGATGGGTAAGCAGCTCTGTAGTTCCCCTAGAAACAGTTCAACATTTAAAGCATATACAAGTGTTTATCCAGATAGATATAGTTACCTGTATTAGAGTCACAGCTCCAGCGCAAAACACTCAGCGGCGAAGAACGTCTTCACTGGTCAGCTGATGGACCGCTTCTCCCCTGCTACATGCCCTTAAAAAAATCTGGAGATCATTTGTGTGATTTTCAAGAAGACAACTAAAGGAAAATAGGACATGATGACTGGAGAGAAAGACACGCACTGGTGTGAAGTGTGTTCATTATTTATTGAAAGTCTTATAAAAAAAAAAGCTAGATTCTTAGCATCTTTATCCATCAGTTATTGAGATAATAATAATAATAATAATAATAATAATAAAGCACAGGAGTACATATATTTTTACTTAGAGTTCTTTTACAAGCATTTAAAAAAGACATTAAAATACACAAATTGTATAAAATATAAAAATATGTAAGAAAAAAAATCCTGATGTTTCTACAGTACTAAAAAAATGCTACTTATTTTTCTAGATTACAGTAACACTAACGAGAGGAACGTTGGTCTCCGTTTCATTAACGGTATCCGTCCGTGGAGACGCTAAAGTGTGTTTCTGAGGTCGGCGGTCATTTAGGCAGCTCCTCGATGATCACCCTGGAGACGGAGTTCCAGCCAGTGGAGGCGTCGCCGTGAGGGTAGTCACCGCATGTTCCCACCCAAATGGCCACATCCACGAGTCCGGCTCGGACGCCCTCGCACAGACCTTCCACTGAGAGCGCAAGAAACAAAAACAATGCCGAAATGCATACGGATCTGAAAGTAAGCTTTTCAATCACACCCTGATTTCATTATCAAATGCAACACAAATCTATCGTTTTTTGCAAAACACATCTACGATGCGATCATGCTACCACCCCCGCGCGTCACAGGCAGTTGTGTTCTTCTGATTAAAAGCCTCACCTTTATATCTTGCTTGGATTTTCCCCATGAAAAGACAGAAAAAGCTAGCTCCAAAGGTTGTTACAGCTGGCCCATCAGAATATGGATGTGGTTAAGGTGTTGGACTACTGCTCAGAAGGTTGTGCGTTCAAATCTCAGGTCCACCAACTATCACTGATCAAGGCTCTAACCACTACAGGTGAGCAAGGCCCTTAACCTTCAGTTGTATAAAATTAGATAAAAATGTAACTTATGGCTGACAAATACCATAAACAGAGCAGCTTACATACAATTATGGAACCTTAAGGAAATGTTTGACCCAGTGGAATTCTGATATAGTGTCAAGACAAGGGGTGCCAGGCAGGAGATACCCCAAGTGCAGGGATAGACATTAGACAGGGGTTTATTATTAAATAACAAAATGAACCGACACTGAAATACAAAACAAGATACAAAAACCAGCCAACAACAGGATAAATTGGTAATTAGTGAAACAAGGAGGACAGGTGAGGGATCGGGCTGGGCAAACATGTGACCAAGCCATCCATGACATATAGCGAGTGATATAAATAAATAAATGGGCTCTGATGTGAATAAAGTAGATTCGGCAGAGTAAATACGCATTCACGTGAAAGTTGAGAAGGACTGAGAATGAAGATCTTAGGATTATTAGCCTAGGATTATTGGTATCTTTTCAGAATTTATTCGTTAATTAGATGCTTTGATTCCGCATGTTCAACTCCCAGCGCTCTAATAAAAGAATCTGCTGCCAATCGCTCGCTGCTGGACAGCCCGTGACACTGACCCGTGTGTGTTTTTCCTGATGATGAGCACCGTCCACTCGCCACCTCGTTTAGCGTGTAATGACATTGTCTGAAGGGCTCTTCTCCTCAGCCTGCATCTAGTAGTGTGAAATGATTACAGTTGATTACTCGTGATTGAAAACAGTCATGGCGGCAGGCTGAAGTGTATTCGCGTGCGTGTTGAAGATGTAGCCGGTGTTCATCACAGGAACGACACGAGCGCTTTAGCAAAAAACGCTAAATTGATGACATGAAACGGGAACGAGCGCTCGAGCAGCGAAATGAGAGGAGCTTTCCTGCTTAGTGATAAATAAGGGCAGTGCAGATGACATGTAGGCTTCTCACCTGACGTGGTGCGGTGGATGTTGATGGTGGAGTTGAGCTCGGGGCTGCCCTGGTCCAGGTAAACAATGGACTCGATGGGTAGTGGGCCGGAACATTCGGCTCCGTTGAAAGTGAAGTACCAGCGCTGACAGCAAGCTGTCTTACACTTGAGCCGGAGCGAGCCGCTGAAGAGGACGCGCAGGGAGCTGTCCGAGCGTAGCTTGGTGAACGTACACTCCTGTACATGAGGACACAACGTCAGTGATTCTGAAGAACACCTTCAGAGAAACAATTCAGCTTGACTATCAGTGTCACTCACGGCAATCTTGCCCAGGTCGATGCCGTAGTTGAGCGAATTCCAAGCGCACTGCTTGTAGTTGGGAATCCACGGCTCCTCGAACCTCTCACTCACACACTCGCCTTTCTCTCCCTTGGCACCGTCTCGTCCCGGGACTCCGGGCGTTCCCGGAATTCCATTTGCTCCCGGGTTTCCTTCTCGGCCCGGAATGCCTGGCGGACCCTGCATGCAACTGCCGTACTGCAAGGGGAAATATGACATCATAACACTGTTTCTATAGTAACAAGGATCCTGTGTGTAAACAGATAAAAGGTTTGTAGTCGAGGTTTATTTGTAGATTCTCCACATTCAGCGCTTTGTAAAAAAAAAGTTTAATGTTCTCTATCCACTATAACATGAGAACAGGAAGTCATTCCACAGATGTTCCACGATATTAAAACTGTAACTATAAATGGATAAAAAGTAGTTCAGAAACAGCTGCCTTCGAGCTGGTAGGAGAAACAAAGCGCCTCAGTATGTGCTGTACTAGGGAAAATTACCATAGTAACACTGTTGCTATGGTGATAGTAACCTCATCGTGCTTCATCCCACCGAAGTGTTGTTGGTTATTTTCCTATAACAGCATGACAAAAAACGCCACTACAGGCTTGATTCTAGCCAAATAATTTCACCTTGATTTACTCTCATCCTAATAAAAAGGCCTGAGGACACGCAGAGCTCCGATACAGTGGCTAACGTTAGCTTGATTAAAGCGTAATTCTGCTAATCGCCTTGTTTGTGCTGCTGATGACATCTCAACCTCATGCCTCTTGATGTGCTTAGAAAGTTGCTGGAAGGGATCTGGAATTGCTTTGGCTATTAAGAATAAGAAAAGTAAGCACAGCGTGGCTTTAAATCTGCTGTGAGACGATTAAAACCCATGGCTCAATTCCCACTTCAGACATTTAATTATTAATAAAATGTAAAAAAAAAAAAAAAAAAGCCTGGTTATTAAACTGAACTCTAAACAAAACCATCACTGAAATTATTATTCAGTGTGTTCAGGAGTTCTTCCAGCTGCTTATGGATCCGGCGTGGGTTCCTAATCTGTCACCTCTCGAAGAGCAGCTCTGACTCATTCACAGCGCCATCGATATTCCGACCCTAGCGCTCAGTACACACCGTTATGCTAATCCCATGCTAATTCTGTGTCCGTTATGCTAACAGAGCAGCGTTGGGATGAACAGAAAGCTGAATTTGCTGAAATATGAGGGATCTGGAAACAGATCCAGAATACAGATGTAAGAGGCTAAGTGTGAATTAGCGCTAATGCATTTACACCGGAGAGGTGGACGTAGCAGTAAAGGATGGCGGGAACGGTAAAGCTATAAAGTGCTGCTTTAATTTGAAGTAAAAGCTCTTTAATTGGAAATACATTTACATTCCGGGTTCAATTAAAGGTCCAGTGACATAAAACTGACCAGAGAGGACAAATTCAAGGTCAAATTTAAATTTACCTTCACTTTCAAAATCAAATAAAAGTTCTATAAGAACTGTCTGTGACGACTTTTCCCTTTCCTAACTAACGTCTATTGCATTATAGCAGGGTTGCCACGTTAAAAAAAAAAGACCCGTAAAAGGTTTACGCTTCGGAAAAGACGACATTTTCCTCATTTTCTTACAAATTTCTCATCACCGAGCCCAGATGTCGACTCTATATCCATAATCCCACGTTCCCTCTCCAAATCTTCATGATATAACTACAGGTCTACACATCATACCATATCACAATCTGCTCTTCTACTTTTACTTCACTTTGTTTGCCGGAATTTATCACATTTCATACTGATTCTTTGCTTTAACGCTTTAGCTTTAATTAACAAACCTTGTTCCCAAACATGCACAAACACCACAACCCTGGCAACCCTAATCTAATGAGCTGCCTTCATCTGAATAATTGATATAAATACATATCATGTGCAGCATTACAGAAGCTGAACTTCAGCCAGATTTTCTCATGCGCATTGCCTCAGCTATTTTTTTTCTTTTAAAGTCAGTCTCCTCTGAAATTCTTCGCTAGCTCGGTTGACCCCTGACGGAGCGGTTGAACCTGACTGAACCCCTGAACCGAGCCGTGGAAGTTTCTGGAGCCGTCGAGCGGCGAGACCTCGGCTTTAGGACATGACTCGAAACGACATGAAACAAACAGGGCTGCTTTTTGCCATCGTGTTTGAGCAGCGTCACCTGAGTCGCCTCCTGCCGGAGTAATTTAGGGTCTCATTGGCATGCCTGCGGGCACGGAGCCGTGGAAATAAGGGTCTTTAACTGAACCATAAATCTCGGCGCTATCGGCTAGAGGCAGAGCAGAGAGTGCAACGGATTCATATTTATTATGGGCCCCTGGTGCGCACTTCAGAGCTGCTGGCTTGTGTGTATTGACAGAGCGAATGCGAGCGTCTCTGCAAAACAAAGCGGCGGATACACACGCAGATAAACAAGCGCCTTCGATCGGGCCGACCAGCTCCGTCAGCACCGTGCCACCTACCGGGGCTCATGGGAAAGCGGGATGAAAAATGCACTCAGGTGTGCCGGGCCGCTCCGGCCAGCAAGAGCGAGAATATCGAATCAATTCAAACAGATGAGCGTTCCCTTTGGCTTCAAGACTTTTCATTACGATGATAAATCGCCTATGATATTTAAGTAATAGAACCATTTACAATCCCATGCTGAAGGGATTTATTTATTTTTTTCAAGATGATGAACTAGGGATGAATCAGCGAGCTGCATTTCCACCCTCGCTGTCCTGACGTCTTCGATTTCTTTCAGTTCAAGCCAAATATTTTTCTCCACAAGTCCGATCCATGCGATTCCGACAAGCAGGTTTAGCTGGAGGAAAGAAAAACTTCTGGACTCTCTCTCTCTCCTGTTCTCTCTCTCACACACACACATTAGCTGGTCAGACGCTCTTTTAAAATCTGGCCATCAATTCAGCCCATTTATGGCTTTTCTATTTCCACTCGGTGTCAAAATGTCGCCAAGCGAGGCGAAGCTTTTGAGAATAACTTACGGCAGCTGCTCACAACAGACTGAGTATTTAACCATCAAATGATGATCAAATACTGAGTCGTAAAAAAACAGCATAAAGGACGTCAGGTTTTCGGCCGGACGGGTTAAATGAAGCGTATAACAGCAACCAGGTTGCGAGCGACTTTGAACTGAACGGAAAAATGGAGCGACTCGATCGTGCATGGAGACGCAGAGGTGAGAGAGAAGGGGGCCAAGCACCGAAAGCCATCCAAAATGGTAGAAGTTGAAATATATTCACGTGTGGAACATGAGCACAGCTTTTATAGAAAGTCATTACATACACCAATCAGGAATAACATTATGACCACCTGCCCCTAATATTGCTCATTTTTGGTGCTTTCAGCAGTGCACAGGGGTCAGCATGGGTAGGGCACCATGACTGGTCTGTGGCTATGTAGCCCCATATGCAGCCCCATATGCAACAGACTATGATGCACTGTGTATTCTGACCCCTTTCTATCAGAACCAGCATTAACTTCTTCAGCAGCTTGAGCAACAGTAGCTCGTCTGTTGGATTGGATCACACGGGCCAGCCTTCACTCCCCACATTCTTCAGTGAGCTTTGGCCGCCCATGACCCTGTCTCTGGTTCACTACTGTTCCTTCCTTGGACCACTTTTGATAGATACTGACCACTGCAGACCGGGAACACCCCACAAGAGCTGCAGTTTTGGAGATGCTCTGATAGCCGTCACAATTTGGCCCTTATGGTCAAACTCGCTCAAATCCTTACGCTTGTCCATTTTTCCTGCTTCTAACACATCAACTTTGAGGACATAATGTTCACCTGCTGCCTAATATATCCCACCCACTAACAGGGGCCATGATGAGGAGATCATCAGTCTTATTCACTTCACCTCTCAGTGCTCAGAATGTTATGCCTGATTGGTGTATATTTACTGTTTATGCTGCTGTTTATGGTTCAATTAATCAACACCTTCTGACCAATCAGAATCCAGAATCAGGATTCTTAGTATTCACAAGGATTTGAAGTCCTAGACTCCTGAGGTTTAGTGTACACCGTTTTTAAATATACTTAAGCATCAAAAGGAGATTTTAGATGCAGACGCTGTAATACTGTTACCAGATACAGCAATTTGAGGCTGAATATAGAAGTGGAAATTACATGTGGCTGTAGAATTGGATGCCGGATAATTACACTGTATACGGTAGAATACAATCGAACTTTATTTATGTGGCACTTTAGCACTTAGCAATCCCTCGGATGGAGCTCGGGAAGGAGGAAACCCCGAGCGTGAATCTCATGAATCACTTCATATCACATTTTTAGGGAATTCTAGTTTATGTGAACTGTTCTAGTTATGATCCAGAAGTGCGCTTTATTAACCCAAACTTATTCAAGCGAAAAATACAAGGCTTGTACACTTCATGCACTCATCAGGGGCGGGGCTACCAGATGCTGACACCTGAAAGTACTGAAATACCATAAAGCATGTTTACGCCATAATTTTATGCCACTGTTTAGTGGAGATCATTTGTTGTGGCGCCAAAGTACCAAACTGTCATGTAGTTTATTATATAATATAGCATAGTATATTGGAGTGCAAAAGTTTTCACCCCCCACAATACATATTCAACTTTTTACATAACCTTCAATCATACAAAGGAACAGTTTTCTTGCTTCATCTAGAAATCTCAGGGATTAAAACTTTTATATTGCATAGTTTAATAATTTAAAGTGGACTGTAATGACCTTTAAGGTCAAAGCAAACATCCTAATGGTGTACTCAAGGGTACAACCCCTGCAATAAGGAAAAGTACTTTATTTTTCTGAGCGTATTTGTAAAGTAAAACTGAATGCAAAAAAGTTCACACACGCACCCACACATACACACACGCAATTACTGGGTAAACTTACAGGGACCTTCTAGTTTCTAAGTTCCCTAAAAATAGTTTGAAATGACCCCTGGCTGTATCCTGCAACAAACAAAAGATCAAATCAGTGTGTTTTTTAAGACCTGCAGAAGTCTAATACCATCTGGCAAAGTTATTAAAGATATTTCAAAGAAGAAAGGTCAAAGACTGGCCAAGCAATCTGACAGATTCAGAGCAGATTTTCAGGAAGAAGGAGAGGAATGAAAAAGCTGTGTGGAGGATATGAAAAGAGGCTGGAGATGGTTAGAAAGGCAAAAGGTTCAGAGAAAGGATTTAGTAGACATCCAGAAAAAAAGGGTGTAATTCTGAACTGATTTGGAGCATGTGGATATCTAAGCAGAGACTACACCAACATTTTTAACATGTTAAAGATGATTAAGAAATATCTGTGGCACTAAATGAGTCCTACGGCTGCACAAACTTTTGCACTCAGCAAAGACACTCAAGACAACATTAAATACTCAGATTAATACTAAGATTAGTCATAATGACGATATTAAGATGATCCCAGTGTAGATTTGTTCATTCATAGAGCTTTGATTCTTTACACTGCACTTAACCAGAGTTCTGCCGGAGTTTAAGAAAAGTTTCTGACGCTCGAGAGGATTTTCTTCTTCTCGGTGAAAAAAAGAGAGGAAATAAAAATCGCACCAAACGTCTTACTTTGTCAAAGTATTCGGTTTCCTTCTGTCGGATGCCTCTGCTTTTGACTCTCTCAGCTCCGTGGCACGGAAACGCCAAGCAGAGGAAGAGCAGCGCGCGCTGTGTTAGATGCGCCATGTTCCCCGGGCAGAGAGCGGAGTAACGAGAGCGCGCTGATGCGCGGACTGAACACACGAGAGCGCGCAGAGAGCGCGGAGTAACGAGAGCGCGCACAGAGAGCGGAGTAACGAGAGCGCGCTGATGCGCGGACTGAACACACGAGAGCGCACACAGAGAGCGCGCTTATTTCGCGGACTGGCCAACGAGAGCGCGCTTCCAATTGGGCGCAATAAGGGCTCCCAATTTAACTGAATGACTGGAGAACATTAATAAATAAATTAATAAATAAATAAAAACAACAGACGTGCGCTTCCCATTGAACAATACAACGGGAGCGCTCTTTCAATGCAAGAAAATAATGATAAAGGACTTCTAAATTAATCTGAACCTAAGGCAAATAACGCATTGCCTAAAAACAGATTAACGTGATTTAGAGGAACAGAATAACGAGAGCGAGCATCCAATCAAAAACGAGAAAAACGAGAGCGCAAAGACACCATGCTATTAAAGGAGGTGAAGAATGAGAATGTGCTTTTACAGGAAGAGAATAATCAGAACATGCTGCATTTAAAAAAAAAAGAGTACTATTAATGGACCGGAATAACAAGCATGTGCTTCAATTAAAAAGAATGAGCAGGAACAGATCTGCTCACGAGAAGAACTGGACCTCCACACTGCAAGGGTCAAGCATTCGGGCCTGTACGATTCTCGCTTTATGCCACACACAAGCACTCGCCCACTTCTGGTGATGAGTGACTCAACTGACTATTACATTCTTTTTTCCCCACCTCTCTGTAGACCAGAGGTGACCCCTGAACTCTCAGATGTGCAGGGATCTCAGTAATGAGCTGTTAAAGCACTGCTGGAATGTCCATCTGTGTAGAGTTCTCACTGACAATCTGAACAGTGACCAGTAAATCACTCTCTCCTTATTCCTCACGCATCACACTAATACATGAGCAGCACGGTCCCTGAATACGAACTGTTCATTTCCAACCCTGTTAAAAATAAGTGTGCCAAAAGTGCTGATAAAATTTGGAACGGGGTTCCTTCTTCTCATGGATTATGTAACAGCAGCATCTGACGTGTTTTAGGTTTCAAAAATGTTTTCCAAAAAACCTTGTGAAAAATTTGCACGAGGTTTTAGGTCTCTAAATATAAACGATCACAACCTAATTAAAGGGAACAATAAATAAATGCAAAAAAATATATATTTTATTTTAATTTTATAAAACACATGATCAAGATAAAAAATGTATATATTTTTTTTACTGATTTTCTTATATAGTCCAGCAGTATTTTTTGTTCATTTTATTATTTATTATTTATATAATAATTATTATTTAAATTATTTTTAATAAGAGAGTCCAGCAGTTTTTTAATTTATATAATAATTATTATTTAATTATTTTTTATAATATAGTCCAGCAGTTATTTATTCTTTTTTTTTTTTTTATTATTATTTATATAATAATTATTATTTAATTATTTTTTATAATATAGTCCAGCAGTCAGCATCAAGAAATCCCGGAAAGTGCACACACTGCACTCTTAGCACGAGAACATATCTTAAACATAATATGAACTGAAAATTTATTTTCAGATAGGACATTCCTAGAAATAAGATTCTATTCCTAGAATCTAGAAATTCCTAGAAATAAATTTAATAATCATATAATTGGCTCATTATAATCCTAAAGGACAAAATGCTTGCCACGTTTGGCTGCATTCAAGGTATTTCCACTTAAGCTATAAGATCTTGCAGTGTAAATATAGGAGAAAATATCAGCATCATAACTGGTGCTTACTGTATTTTTTTTTGTAGCTGGTAAAATTGCAGCAGTGTGTGTCAGGGAAACTTTGACGTGTTGCTTTTGGATCAGGTTTGGGGCAAGAACATTTCCTCGCAGGTTAATCCAATGTTGAGTAAACATGTCCTACTGCTCTGCTAACCTTCTCCGCTCTGCAGTCTTAGCCATGGATGTAGTGCTTACTGATTGATTGAACTTTTCAATACTAATTCAATACAGCTGATTCAGCTAAAGTCTACTGCAAACAAATCTGGGGGGCAACCAAAAGAAAAAAAAACGAACCTTCACACACTAAATGTGGCTGTAGTCTGGAAAACAAGGCCACTATTGAATCCACCGCCTCCAGTCCCTGATCTCCAGCTTCCGCTCTCCAGAGACAGGAGACACTGTAAGCACTGTAAGAAGCACTGTTGCTCCTGTGTGCATGTCTTCTCCGGACTGAATGAGGTCTTTCTCCAGGCGCCGGTTCCCCACAGACCCGACTGCAGCACTGTACACACACCTCCACGTCTTTGTATCGCTCCTTTCTCAGGTTCAGGCCACACACTCGTCGTGTCTGACATCAGGAGCAATTCTGTAGTTCTTCTCGAGTGACTCTTTAACATGCGGCTATTCTTTCATGCTGGGTTTCTCTCTATCTGGCTGTCTGTGCTGGTGGTTCTGCATTCTGTACTTTTGTAATTACACGGCTGTTGATCATTCACCAGGAACGCTGTGGTGTAATTTTCCTCCTCAGGGATCCACACCAATTTTGGTGTTTATATGATCTTAAAAAAGGATCATCTTTGTATGATGAACAGCTTGGGAGTTGTAAAAGGGAAAGTGTTGATAGATAGATAGATAGATAGATAGATAGATAGATAGATAGATAGATAGATAGATAGATAGATAGATAGATAGATAGATAGATAGATAGATAGATAGATAGATAGATAGATAGATAGATAGATCAACATGGGGGTTTATTTTATTCCAGGTAGAACCCAATTAAGAAGCTAAAACTCTATCTAAAGAACCCTCAAAGAACTGATTGATTTTATTTTTTTGCTGGAACTTTACCTTCAGGATTATGGATAAAATCTGACTACATAATGTTTCTGTATAAGAACTGTACCATATAGAACGTAAACAATACACAGCACAACAATCCAAAGAACCTTTTTGTTCTTCTAAAAGTGGAGGTCATTAAGGCATTCTTTGGTCCGTCCATCTGGATGAACGTAAAGGTAAAACCCTGCAACAGAGAGGTTCTGAATCATAACAGTGCTAAATAAAGCAAAACTAGAACTAAAGGACAATAAATAAAAAAAGCTTGTGCAATGTTTCGATCTGGACTTGCGTCTTTCTGGTGGAACCTCAGACCTATGTGTAGAATCCTGGGTTTCCTCCAGTGGGACCAAATGATCACTAAGAACCCTTGTCTTTCCAAAGAACCCTTAGAAGAACCTATTTTTCTGACTTCATTACTACGACTATAAAACTTTCATTGTGCCATTATGGATTTTAGACTTTCTGTCTCCACCGCTCCATCTCTTTCTCTTCCTCTCTCTCCTGAGTTTTCGAGCCTGAACATTCCGGTGCCATTATCCAAAAAAGTGGCTGTAACATTTTCCACATTTTGCATTCGAGTAGAGAGCTTGATGTTCCCCAGAGGAACCGCTCAGTGAGGACACCATTACAGACTCTGTAAACATCACCTGAGGTACAAAAGTGTGGCTCTCAATACTTCAGAGCTCACATTTGAATAACAAAGCACAAACCGGGGGCAATCAAGCGTTTTATTTACCCTGAGGCGATAAGTAAAGCAACACCACCGAACTGAAGATACGGATGTATTGCCTCAGGGAACACGGCTGCCTTTGTCTTCTAAAACGCTCCTCTGCTGTACACATTGGAACGATTTAGCTCTCAGCTGTTCGGTGCTGTCTTATTTCCAATGCTCTGCGTTTTGGAGGTTCCTCATTGGCTTTCTTGATGAGGAAAACACACCCAAGCGGTGAGATGCCGTCTCGTGAGCGCGTGTAACTTTTTTCCCCAGAGCTCGCAGGTTCCAGCATGTGCCTCATTTTATGACATTTTTTTTCTTCTATACTGCTTTCCAGATGGCAGATCTATCAGAAATGTAATCATAAAGCGACTGATGCTCAGGATTAGCCGAAGACGGGGGATTTAAAAAAAAAAAATTAGCATACAATTCCGACGTCAAGTATTTTGACCACCTACAGACGGAGATATCTGAAGTCATACTTCAGATTCTGCTTGGAATCTGCTTGGAATGAATCTGCTTGGAATGATTCTGCTTGGAAATTTTTCCACTACTACTTAAGTCAATAGCTAGCAGCTAGGGAAAAGAGGATAAAGGCTAACACACACTTTCTCTTCTTCTTAGACGTGTGAAGCCCAACACTCATGCTACGTCACAGGGCAGCGTAACACGCTCAGACGAAAGCGCTATCTGCCCTCTTCCTCATACATGAGCTCACAGCTGGCTAATTTCTAAGCAGTTTACAGGAGAGAGCAGATCGAGTAAAGCTCCTCCCACCCAGGGCCGATTAGTTCCTCTCTGTTGGATTCCTAGTCACAGAATTCGAACATGCCTTCTCTTTGGATCATCTGAAACAAACTGATGATGTTATTTTATGTTATTTAACAAAGAAAAGTGTATAATTATTGACAGGGTGACATTTTGGGAAGGAGTCTCCAGTGACAGTGGTTTGTAACAGATGGGAAAATCTTCACTTTGTTATTTCTGACACGACAAACTGCATTTTTTTCTTTTACTTCAAGAGACATTAAAAAAAAGAGAAACTGGAAAGGTATTAAACAGATGAAACGTATGAGCTAATGTATTTTTTTAAAAGTATGCGTTGCTTGTATACATGACACAAGCTATCAGCTAACATTAGCATAGTGTAATAAATACAAAATATAAACATATAAAAATGAGATAAAGTATCTAGTCAAAACCTTTCTGGTTTGTTAGCTAGCTAGCTTAGTTTAGTAACCAAATTTAACGGCGGAATGAATTTATTTACCTCACAATTTGAGTCACTTTTAAGTAAACATTCCTTGAATATATGACACTAACCATTAGCACGGTTTAATAAGTAAAAAGAAAAAGATAAAACATACGAGCTGAAGTATCTAGCCAAAACTATTCTTGTTTATTAGCTAGCTAGCTTCGTTTTGTAGCCAAAATTAACAGCTGAATGAATTTATTTACCTCACAAGTTGACTCACTTTTAAGTAAGCGTTCCTTGAATATATGACACGAGCCATTAGCCCACTTTAGCATGATTTAATAAGTAAAAGAAGCTAAAACATACGAGGTAAAGTATCTAGCCAAAACATTTCTAGTTAACTAGTTAGCTAGTTTATAGTCTTATAACCAAATTTAACAGCGGAAAGAATTTATTTACCTCACAAGTTGACTCACTTTTATGTACGCTCTCCCTAAACCTAGCAAATTAGCATTATCCTCTAAGCTCACCATTAAAAAGAAAAGAAAAAGAAAAGAATCTCACTCCATCCGAAATCCATAAACATGGACAGATATAATCCATAAAATAATCTTCCTGTGGCCACAACTACAGCGTTTTGTAGTTCATTTTTTATCTTGAAATCCTCGTCGGTCCTGTAGATGGCAATAGCGCATCAGAGATCTTCCTTTCCTGAAACTCTTCATGTATAAATGTTCAGAGAATTTGGAAGGAGAACGTTTCAAAGGGCACGACGCAGAGCAGGATGCTAAGTGTGTCATCCACAACAAACCTGCCACTGAGTTTCTGGAGCTACGCCCACAGCCCCATCATTTCAAAATACAGGTGGAAAAAAAGTTGAATTAAAAGCTTTAGACCTCTTAAAGAAGGTTATTTTATCCTTCTTTAATAATTTTAAGTGAATTTACAACATCTTTCATCCTGTATCACTACCTGATTAGTCATAAACGTTCATCGGAATTAGCTTGCTAGCTTAATGCAGCCATTTTACTGGCTGTATGAATTTATTTACCTCAGAAATATGTATACAAACAAACAAACAAACAAAGAAATGGACAAACAAATAATTATTTCCTTGCATAACTTTAATATATACTATGTGTTTTTATCCTGGTACAGAATCAGACTCAATTTTTTCCTTTCCAATAGTTGATCCAGCTTTAAACATTTTTCCTCAGAATCCCTTCACTTTCTCCTGCGATTCGATCCCGTGAACATCTGGTCACTATCCGGGAATCATACCAGCTGCTTTATTGATGCTGAGGAACGAAGCGGTCAATAGTTCATCACGTAGCCGTATAGCCGTATACACCAGACTGTAGCTAATAGAAAATCTGTTTTGAAACACATTCCGCTTTCCACTTTACCAGGATTCGGTCCCCAGCTGCTGGATCTGAGAAGTGTTGCAAAGTGAATCGTGCTTCAATCATAGCAGTAGGTAATCAGCTTTCAGGCGGCTTCCTCGGAGTGATGCGTTGCATATTTGCCGTGTCATCCCGGAGCGTACAAATATTTGTGCGTCATTGCCAAACACGTGCAGATGTTATGCAGATGTGATGCAGGAATGAGGAGACACTGAGGTACAAAAGAAGGCATTTTACGTGTCACATTTTTTCAAAGGAACGGTATGATGACTTTCTTTCTATTGTGTTCACGAGAGATTAAAAATAAATAAATGAATGAATAAATAAAAAGTTGTCCGTGACAGACAGGTGCGGGAATGTGGATCAGGATTGCAGTTCAGAGGGCAGCGCCGTTCCTGATGGTATCCCGTCTCTGCTCTGACTCATCCCACACGCCTCAGTGGCGCTTTTAACACCAGCCGCCGCTCGATAGACGCGCGAAACACTCTAGACGCTCGTCCCTACAGCGTAGCAACCGCTACCATGACACATCATGATGCGCACTTACTGAATCCCGGCCAACCCCGGCACTGGAGAGCCTAATCCTCGAGCAAATCCATGCAGTGAGTCTTATTTACATCTGTGCTCTACATAAACCTCTGAGCGATGGCACCTGACTGCGAGAAATCCCGCAAACTGGGACAGCGAGGAGACTTATTTAAGAACCCACACTGTTCCCTGCCTTGTGTTCGCCACCACATCTGCTTTTTTCCCCCCCCCTCGCTGCTGTCAGCTTCTTATTTAAGTGGATCAGGCTGCAGGCCCAAAAAAATGTCAAGCATAAGATTAAGTAGTGGGTGCTGTCTATCATCGTGTAACATTTCCCGTCGGGACCGAAATGTCTGCTAAATGTCAAACGATTAAACGTCGGCGTTCTGCTGTAAATCCCAGCAGGAAGGTTGTATCTAAACCAAAGCTTAGAACCTAACCTTTAACTCGAGTTGATGAGTTAGCAGGCTAACAAGGTGAGGTTATGTTAATGGTTAGCATTAGCAGGCCCTTGATCCTGGTCAAAGTGAGAAGGAGTCTATTCTGAACATCATAGAACATTTATGGCATTTGGAAACCACCTTTATATAGAGTGACTTAAAACTTCTCATTTTATATAACTGAGCCATTGAGGGTTAAGGGCCTTGCTCAAGGGCCTAGCAGTGGAAGCTTGGTGGACCTGGGATTCAAACTCACAACCTTCCAATTAGTAGTCCAAAACCTCAACCACTAAGCTACTACATCCTTAGAACATCATGCACACACTCATTCACTCCACCGTACCTGTGACAAAATAACCAAATGCTAACTCAATATTCTGGGGGATTTATCATGAAGTAACTAATGAAGTCAAAACAATGAGATAGTCACAGCAACATACTGTCCTTAAATAATGAGATAGAGAAAAAAGATTTTAAAAAAAGTCAGAGTTGTAAAAGTCTGGCCTGGATTAGGATCAGGATAAAGAGTGGAAGGTTCTAGATCATCTGGTGGAGCCAGATCTCAAAAAATGAGATAAGATATTATGCTAAAACATTCTCTCTTGAAGTAATATAATTTGAGGTGATGAGTAAACGATATGATATTCATTTGACAGAAGAGACTATCTTGAAATTACAAGATATTTCACAAAATAATTCCACAAAATGAGATACTACAATGAAATAATTTTTTTTTAAATGAGATTTTCAAAATGAGATATCAAATTGATTTTTTTAAATATCAAGATATTAAATTGCATTAACAAGATATTTTCTTAAAATAGAGATATATTTATACACAAATATGAGATACCTTTTAACTTTTGTCATTTATTGTCATAAACATAGTATCTCATTTTTGTGATCGAATATCTCATTATTTTAAATTATATGACATTCGTTTATAAGTTAAAAATAGAGATATTCCATCATAAAAATGAGACACTAAGCTAAAAATAAAGACAGTATCTTGAAATTATTTGCTATCTCATTATTTGGACTTCAAATTATTTCAAGATAGTCTTTTCAAGATAGATTTTAAGTTACTATCTCATATTTTTTAATTTTTTCAACTTAGTATCTCATCAACTTAGGATCTTTTTTCCTGTCATTAACATAGTATCTCATTTTTGTGATTGAATATCTCATTATTTCAAGACATTTATTTATCTTCTGAGTCAAAATAGAGATATTCAGTCATGAAAAAATAATATTTCAAGATAGTCATTGCTTTAACTTAGTATCTCATATTTGTTTGCAAACCAATATCTATTTATTCTGACTTCAAGCCAGCTAGTGGTTCAACTAATGCCATATATCTTGAGATATAACCGGAAACGTCATTGAGATGTGGTTTTGTGGTTTAGGGTTTCCACACAGCTTCACCTCAACTCCAGCTAACTTCATCTGTTTTGGAGGTAGGAGGAACCCGGAGAACCTGGAGATAAGGTGTAGGATTCAAGCACACGCAGTAACCCGAGCTCCAGAGGGAACCGTGGAGCCATGAGGCAGAAATGTTCCGTGCTCCAGCATGGCGTCTACAGTCATGCTGAACATCATTAACGTAACAATTACTGAGAGTGAAGGATGAACTGAAGTGTGGAGAACCAGTGGAGAACCAGAGTGGAGGAGATGCTGCTTTAGCACTTGCAGGATAAAGGGAGGTTTTGATATGACGTCATATACCATAAACAAGGTAGAAGCGACGTCCTGGAAGTACACAACACTCATTAAAACCTCTCCACACACACGCAATCGATTTCAAGCCTGCATCTTTGTTGTTGTGTTCAGTTCCAGAGATATTGAGAAAGAATGTTATTACTGTATGCAGCTCATTAAAACAAACCCCCTCCATCGTCTGATTAAACATCTTCAGCCGTTCCATTCCCTACTCATTACTTTGTTGGAAGTTAATTGCACGGCTGAGTCACGGAAAAAATACTTTGCTTACAGATTACCGTTTCTTCTGTTTTTATTGGCTCACATGATCAAAATAAAAACAACATAGTTGGAAAGGAGTCGAGTCTATTGGTCTATTTGACCAGTTACTGTAAAGAACGTGATGCGGCGGCACTTGAGTACTGTTGTCTGTCCAGTTTCCATGCTATTACTGACATCAACATCGCTACGGTGATCTGGCTAAAGTCTCTGCTCTAACTGTAGCACATTCTGGGAGTCCTACACCATGTACACCAATGCCTCTATGTTGAACCATAACAAGCTGCTTACATTTGATGCGAATCATCTGCCGTTTATTTCCAGCTGAGACGCTACGGAAAATATGACACATATCATTTCCATGAAGGGAACATGATGAGTAAGGAACAACGATGCTGCCTTGTTTTTGCGGTGCATTATGGGTCCAGTGCAATGCGAAATCAGCACAAAATCCGGCACCTAACAACAACTTAGCAGCAGAATCTGTACTTAAACTTAGTCTGATGCGTATTCCCATGCAGAAACATCTTCCAGATATCACACAGCGGGAGATCTCTTGCAATCCCTTGCACGATCCGACCGAGGGATGCAAAAACACTTCGGGTCCAATCTCCATCTCCTGAGCTCTTTTCATCTCCATGAAGGTGTGGTTTGTGCTGGAACATGAACAAGGATCTTACGGATCTCGAGTAGCTTTTTATTTATTTATTGTTTATTTATTTATTTGTTATTCGAGAGACTGAACTCAGAACTGCCGGGTCTCATCGATCATCCCACGCTCAATTTAATCAGCTTTCATCGCGTAGCCGTCCGGGGGTTTTTAATGGAGCATCCTCGCTCCGCTCTGTGCCGTCCTTCATTAATAATAGATTGCGTCTCGATGCTCCTGTGATGCACCTCGATCCTTCACTTTCTTGTCATCGATAGTACAGGTGGAGCAATACATGAAATTCTAATCTGATCCAAACCTCCGATACCCGATATGACGATAACAAGATTTCCGTTTTTAGTTGATTCAAATATTCCACCTTATAAACGTATTTGTAACTTTATAATGTTTCATTGCATTCATTTAGAATTGGACAAGAAATTAAAAAACATTGACCAATTGTTCTTTGGTGTGACTGGCATGTGGGCGTGTCCAATGCTTCTGAAGAAGAAAAAGAAGACTATTTATTTATTTATTCATCACATTTACATTACAGCATAGTGAATTATTTTTTTCTTTGCATGAATTTGGGGTCAGAGCAAAGGGTCAGCCATGTTTTAGCACCGCTGGGAGAGAAAGGGTTAAGGGTTTCGCTCAAGGGCTCAACAGTGGGCAGCCTGGGAGTGCTATGCTAGCTATGAATTTCCCACAGGTGATTTCTTTAACCCCGGGTTAAATCGGTCAGTGTTTTGGATGTCGTTCCACCGCAGACTGACAGGTAAACTCTTCCTATACACCAGAGCGTACAAACTTATGAGCATCTTCCACTTCCTGCTGCTCATCTCACATCTTCTAGCATTTATTAGCTTGCTTTAACCCTTTACACCAGTATGCTAGTGTTCTGGGAATGGATTTATGGGATATTTTCAATCAGAAATAAACAAACGAATGATTTTGTGGCCACAAGCCTGAGCCTGAGCATTTACATTGAAGATTTCTTCATTTCTGTGGAAAAAACCTTGAACCTTTTTTGGTTTTTTTTGGAACTTTTCTATGAATCACCCCAAGAAGGCTAGAGAAAAACAGAAATACTTCTGAAACCACAAAGTCCTGAGTGTCTACTTTCATATGAGCTTCATATTAACCTCCACTGTGGAGTGAGACATGACAAAGACACTCAATCATCAAAATAGACCCAACAAAACTCTAACAAAAATCATTTTTTCTGGGAAAATGATATGATTTTTTTAAAAGCAGGAATTGAGGTTTGATTCACTCTACAATTTATTTCACCTCACAGTATGGGATATTTATACATGCATAGCATTTTTTCCAAAAAAGAGAGAGATTCTTCCCGTTTTTCATTTTGTTCAGTCAAGAAGAAGATGGTTTAAGAAAAGCAGGTATTCTTTATTTTGTAAATGGCATTTACAAATGAATATTTACATTACATAATCTTGTATTATTATTTTTTTTTTTTTGCTTACAAAGGTATTTCTCACAAAAATAGATCTCTTTTTCAAAAAACTTTAAATATCTGTACATTTGTTATGAAGATTATATACAAAGCAGGCCGACCCACCCGATGGAGCCAACAGTCAGACAGAAACCGAAATCTTCTCCGACGTCCACGTTTCCAGCGACTGAGAAAAAAAAATAAGTCGCAAAAGCACGACGTGGGTCACGGCACCAGGAAGCCGATATTCGGGTTCGGCAGCCGTTCGGTGACTCGCACCTTTTTTCCTCAGATCTAGTTTGTGATACATGACGTCGATAAATAAATATCTCATTTCTTTTCAGAAAATAAATCCTTTTCATAGCTGGGAGTAATTTACAAGGCGCTGTGAACGGGACCGGGTCTCTCGGAGACATCGCCGAAATCAGAAAGTGAAATGTTCCGAAATGAATGAAACCACGACTTCAAGCCGTGGATTTGTGTCGTTACGCAGAAGGAAAACGGACACCGGTGTAAAGCGTGAGGATTCCCTTAACTGACATTAGATCACAGTGCTGCAAAATTCTCCATTCTGATTGGTTCAGACTCATTTCCCGTAACAGGTTTTTTTCTGGTACGTCATCGTTTCTATAGTAACAACAAACGCAAATACTTAACGGTTAACAAAAATGTTTTTTCTAAAACGTTGTTGTTGATATGATGCTGTTTTCTGTGTAGAGATGTTTAACTTTTATGGAAGGAGTCTCCAGTGTCAGGACGTTTTCACACTTTTTTTTTGGTCTTTATTAATAAAGAATGGGAAGAAAAAGAGAGGCTGATGAAAGACTGTTTATAGCTGAAGACAAGAACTAACATGACGTAACTAGAAACGGATAAAAAGTATGACGTGACTTTTGTTTAATCTGCTACGGTATAAGAGGAATAAAACACTTCAGGGTGTTTGTTCTGTTACGGAAAAAATAATCACCTTTAAAGAGGTAACACTGATTATTTTCCTGTAACAGCACAACACAAAGTGGTTTATTCCTTACTTATTTAACAAGGTCTATAAAATATATATAAATAATATGTGTATTAATCGATGGTCGATGTGCATTCTTGTTTATTCAGTACACTTATCCTCACAAATTAGCGAAAATTAGCGAAGTGCTTTAAAGGTAATAAATGAGTGAACTCTGGTCTCTAGGATTAATTCAGCATCAGATCTGAATTTTGCCTTCTAGCCACCAGAAACGTGCTCGTTAATGTTAACTGTGAGCTTCATTTGACTCGTTAACGAATCCGGCCTTGTATAACCGGATTCATTGGATTACAATAAAAGAAGAAAGTGTTCCATATTTCACACGTTGTTAAAGTTACTGCCGATGTAACGAACGCATTACATTTTTTATCAGTTAAGGGAACCTTGTTAAGGTTAAGTCAAAAAGAAAGGAAGTGTAGCAGAATGTTCCAGAAGCAGGCAGCGATCGGAAAAAAAAGAAGAAGAAATAATAACGCGGGAACAGAAGGGACACTCCATCATTTTTCTAAGCGTTTCCTCTGAACCTGTTGTGTTGTGATCTGCAGGAGGGTGGCGAGAGCACGAAAGCCGGGAAGCGAAGCCGTGGCGAAAATCAATACACACACGATGAGGCAAACTCTGAAAGCACTGCGCAGCATTCTGGAAAAAGGCTCCCGAAAACCCGGAATGTTCCAGGTTTCGCACGAAGCCTCCTCCGATTTTTTTTTTCTTCTGAATACAAAAAAATCAAGGACACTCTTAGAGTGAGTTACACAACCTAAAAACACTCCACTCGAAACGTGAAGCAGTCCCGCCCTCACTTGCAGATCCACGCCGAGCTTAAAGCATGAGGTTCAGACCGGATGGGGGGTGGGGGTGGGGTGGATTGGCTCCTAAGACTGTGCTTGGATCTTTCTCCGTAAACCTGTGCAACCTCCGCGAAGTCCGGATAATAAAACACGACACGGTGCTAATCCCTAGGACGAGTTCGTTCGTGTCAAACCATGGTGCAGACGGTGTTGAGGCTGGGGTCGAAACGCACCACTTTGCCCTCCATGCTTTTGGTGTTGGTGTTGTACATGGGGTTCTCGAACGTGGCCTGGCCATTGCTGTTCTCATGCGCTGAGCAGCCCGAGAACTCGGCTTTGTCTGTCCTCCTGAAAGCAGAGAGAAAGAGCAACTAAAAATTGTCCAGCGAGACCAGCCACCAGCCATCAGGTCCATACATGCCTAGGTTTAGGGTTCAGGGATAGAGTTAGAGGGTTAGGGTTTAGGGTTAGAGTTAGACACAAATCGTGTGAGAAATGCTAGGGTTAGGGTTAAAGGTTAGGGGGTTAGGATTAGGGTTAGGGTTTAGGGTTAGAGTTAGACACAAATGATGTGAGAAATGCTAGGGTTAGGGTTAAGGGTTAGAGCTTAGAATTAGGGTTAGGGGGTAGGGGTTATGATTAGAGTTTAGGTGTTAGGGCTAGACTAAAATCTTGTGAGAAATTCTAGGGTTAAGGGGTTAGGATTTTGGTTTAAGGTTAAGGTTAGATTTTAGGGGTCGGGGTTAGGGGTTAGGTTTATAATTTAGGGGTCAAGGTAAGGGACTTAGAATAAGAGGGTTAGGGGTTAGAGGGTTAGAGTTTAGGAGTTACCATTTCTCACAAGACACAAATCTTGTGAGAAATGGTAGAGGTTAGGGTAGGGGTTAGGGTTAGGGTAGGGGTTAGGGTTAGGGTAGGGATTAGGGTTAGGGTAGGGTTTAGATTTAGACACACATTTTAGAAAGATTTAATATTCAGATTTTCTAATTCAGGATTAACTTCACTACATACGCTCACTACATGTGGTTCGTCTTAATCAGCTCCTAACTGATTA
Source organism: Hemibagrus wyckioides (assembly GCF_019097595.1). Classification (NCBI taxonomy): domain Eukaryota; kingdom Metazoa; phylum Chordata; class Actinopteri; order Siluriformes; family Bagridae; genus Hemibagrus; species Hemibagrus wyckioides. The sequence goes on along the minus strand of NC_080732.1, from coordinate 17,896,270 downwards.
GAGAGTCATTTAAAAAAAAAATCCCACTATGCACCACAAAAACCAGGGAGCGTCAATCAAACTCACTAAGATCCCTTCCTGGAAGTCTGGATGTATTCATGGATGTTCTACATACGATTTATTTGCGTCTAACGGCTTTTAAGTGTTTAATGATATTTTTCCAATAAATTCACTAGCTAGATTACGATCCTGTGTGAAGCATTTGGCAGACGCCCTTATCCAGAGCGACTTACATTTTACCCCATTTTATACAACCGAGGGTTAGGGGTCTTGCTCAGGGGCCCAGCAGTGGCTGTTTGGTGGACCTGGGATTTGAACTGACAACCTTCTGATCAGTTTGGGTTTTTACACTGGAGAAATGATTGAGGTCAGGGTTCTTGCTAGTGCTCAAACTTTGTACCTAGGGAGCTAGAGAGCTGATTGAGACGCAGCCTGTGAAAATATTTCCGCGATGATTTCCCATAGCATCAACTAGAAACGGATAAAAAGTTGTCATGAAATGAAACTCCTCAGGGTGTGCCGTTGTAGGAAAACTAGGGATTGCGACATGTAACTCTGCTTCATCCTAACAACCCTGTCATTTATTACATTCCCACATCATCACGTCCTGAAGTGTGTTACTCTGTGCTTAGTGTAGCCGTCTCGGCTCGCTTGATTAACGACCTTCATTTATTCTGCCGTTTTCTCGTCTTTTTATATTGATATTGTCTTCACATGCTTTAATGCTGTACATGTGACTCCTTTATTATTGTTTATTATTCTTTATTATCCCAATGGTTACGCTGAAGCCCTCTGGATAAGTTTCGGAATATCTTCTTGATTAAAACCACACATCAGCAACGTCGCCGACCAATGTTATTAAGCGAGCGATCGTACGTACCGCTGTTTGTAGAGATAAAATCCAAACCCTGCAAATATCAGAGCGAAAAAAGGCACGAGAATTGCCACGGCCACAGAGCTGCTGTTGGTCCCGGGCGGCGCCTCGGAGCTTCTCGTCGTCTCCGTGATGTTCTGACCTGTGCGAAGGGGAAAAACGGCGTCCACGTTACGTGCAGGATAAAGTTACACCCTGATGAAGACATTAGTGTGTGTTGTGGGATTCGGAATGTAGACTTTAATGCGATAAGATGCAGAGAGCAGTGTTCATGACACGTGCTTTAAGTCTATAATAACACTCCTGGCTTTTTTCCTTTTTTTTTTAAAAATAAATAAATAGCACACAGCTTCCATTACAGAATACATTACATGACTTATTAGATTCCGTCGCATTATATTGCATTATACTGCACTTATGAAATTCCTGATCTCCTACAGCAACTCAATTGTGTTGACATTGTAATAACATTTCCTGTTTTTTTTCTCCCACAAGGTCACGACAATGATAAATGATAAACGTGATAAACGACAACAGGAACAAAGCACGCTATATTATAATCAGTTAAAGGAACACACCTTGTCTCTGTAGCCCGAACTGTCCGTAATCCCGGCTCTGGATGTAGCCCTGGAACACGTATGGACCTCCGTCCTGCTCGGCTGAGACCTGGAGTCGGAAAGAGAAAAGATAACGTGAAAAGAGGCACTGGAGTGAAGTACGGTGCTGAGAATCAATGCGATCGTGTTTAAAAGCCTCTCTTTTTAAAAAAATGACTTCAGTCGGAGTACGAGATGGAAAAGATTTTAGCGCCGGAGGTCTTGTGCTTTAAAAGAAGGCGGCGCTTGGTCATTAACGTGCACTTAAGATTCGGCTTTGGAGCTTCAGGAGGGCAGGGCAGGACGTGCGGATTCTTCGGAAAGATGAGGTAGCAACTAAAGAAAATGAGGGACTGTTGAAGATAAAGTGCAGTTACTCAATTATTAGAATATCACGACTCTTCCTCGCCTCACTGTATCGATGTTAAAGGTGCAGCAGGTTATTTTCTTCTTAAAAAAAAAAAAAAAGTTTATTCTTAATCTTTTAAGCTAAATGTTTTACAATTTATCTTTAATTTACATACAAAGATGTCTTGATGGTTTAAAATCACAAACTATTTTTTTAAAGACTTTTTTTAATAAAAAAAATAACAAAAAAATTATTAATAATAATAATAATAATAATAATAATAATAATAATAAATAAATAAAAATATTTTCATTTCTATTTGAGCTGACAAAATGTGATTATAATGATTTATCCAAATGAAAAATGTAAAAAAAATGTAAAATGAAAAAAAAAGAGCAATTAATCATTAAGGATGGAAAAAAAATTATGGGAAAAAAAATATTAGGTGTATAAAATGAATTAATCTCTGTGATGAAAAAAAAATGAAAAAGCTACAATTTCTTTAGAAATTTTTTAAAAAGATAGATTTAGTATTAAATAATAACCCTGCAGAGAAACCATCTACACCTTCATTACTGACGCACTGAAAAGGTTTCATACTGAAAAGCAAAAACTATTGAGTGATGTAATCGCTGTCCAATCACAGCCCTAAGCTTTAATCAGGGGGGCGTGGCTATAATCAGTATAGCCATATCGGTATTACTTTTGTGTAGCATGTAACATTAGATAGAAATACTGTGTCTTATAAAGTCTTTGACAGACTGAGCAGCCATTTAACCAGCAGCCCCCCACCAGCACGCACACACACACACACACATAGACACACTCTATTAGACTTGGCTTCCCTACGGCAAGCCATCAAACACTTGCCCAGATGAGCTCTCAGGTCCCGTCCCACCAACCCTCCACGTTTCCAGCCGTCTTTGTGACTAACGCAACCTGGCAGAAAGTAAAGCCACGCTGGGGTCACTTCCACCACCCTCACTAACAGCTTCTTCCCCCCGGGGCTGTCAGCCTCTTCAGCGCCCTGTTGACACGCCACCTTTATCACACAGCTTCACACATCTCTTTAGCGCTCAGCGCCGCTTCCTCGCCTTATTATTCTGCTGCTTTCACTCTTGTTTAGTGTTATACTTATCACACACAATTTTACTCATCTCTATATTCGCCGTAATTCTGCACTAACCTGGACGATCATGTAGTGTTTATCGCGCATGTGTGTGAAAGAGAAGGGTTTAATATTTTAATTCTTTTATCCACTAACACCTTTTAGTTGTTTATCACTGGATATCAATTGCTTTGTTTAATCACATTTTGTTGCCGTCTCTGGGATCCAGGATTAGTCACTTGGAATGATGCTTTATTTCCTCTTCGTGTTTGAAAGCTAACAGCCAGCCAGCAACACTAATCACAGAGAGATACGCGTCCTGGGTTAGAGTGTTGCTCCTGCTCACTGTGTGTAAGGAGTTTGCATGTTCTCCCCTTGCTTGGTGGGTTTCCTCCAGGTGCTCCGGTTTCCTCCCACAGTTCAAAGACATGCTTCTAGGCTGATTGGAGTCTCTAAATTGCCTGTAGTGTGTGAGTGAGTGTGTGTGTGCCCTGCGATGGGTTGGCACTCCGTCCAGGGTGTATCCTGGCTGATGAATTAGAGTGGAGACTGTGAGCCAGACCTTCTCGTCCAACATCAGTGCCTGACCTTACAAATGCACTTCTAGAGGAATGGTCAAAAATTCCCATAACCACACTCCTAAACCTTGTGGAAAGCCTTCCCAGAAGAGTTGAAGCTGTTAAAGGCAGATGTCCCAGTTTTGGTTTGGCTCGCAGTCTCCACTCTAATTCATCCCAAAGATGTTCTATAGGGTTGAGGTCAGGACTCAGTCAAGTTCCTCCACACCAAACTCACTCATCCATGTCTTTATGGACCTTGCTTTGGTCACTGTTGTGCAGTCATGTTGGAACAGTTTGGTCATCCCCAAACTGTTCCCACAAAGCATGAAGTTGTCCAAAATGTCTTGGCATGAAGCTGAAGCATTAAGAGTTCCTTTCACTGGAACTAAGAGGCCGAGTCCAACCCCTGAAAAACAACACCTGAATTCAATGATTTGAAGGGGTGTCCCAAGACTTTTGGCGATGTAGTGTAACAATACTACATGAGATAATCCAGGATTGTGTTTACCCGGGGGTTAACTGTAACTATTTAAAGTGTGAAGCTGTATTCATGTATTTCCTACACGCTGCACTTTTATGATATATACAGTGATGATGTGCAGCAGGAGTACCAGCTAGCAGGTGAGGAGAGCACATATATCACAGGAAGTAAACAATTCAGCCTCTGTGTGTGTGTGTGTGTGTGTGTGAGAGAGCCGATGTAGGAGTATGTCATTGTCCGTATATGAGTGAGCGTACACTAATGTGTGTAATCATGATCCTGCATGCATGTGCCCAGAAAAGTGATTTAGGATTAATGCAGCAGCGATTCCAGTCATCAGCAGCTAGCAGTAAAACCCCTGCTTCTGCTAACCGTCCTGTAGGTTTATTGCTCATGTCTGATCGTTATCTGTCTCCAACCACGAATTACGAGCGTCCCACTATTATTTCAATGCAGACCGAAACAAACAGACTTTTGTCCGCAATTTCATCCTAACGCCTCCAGCTCTGCCTCGTTCCCAGCTGTGAGTCAGCAGAGCCCGGGGCCACGGAGCCGTTCTTGGAACCGACAGTTCTCTGTATTCCTCCGTTCAGATCGGTTGCAAGACGTTGATTAATTTCCCATAACATTCTCGACAGCAGATCTGCTGCAAATCACAGGTTTATATTAATGCGCTTGTTAGGAATAGGTTACGGTTTCTATAGCGACGGCTCCTTCACAGGCCTCCACACATCTCCAGGACGGAGGAGTTTATGGTTTGAGGTTTCTCACCATCACAAGCTGTGGGATTTTTTTTTTGTCTTGTTAACTTAAGAAGGGGAGAAATGATTGTTTATAAAACAGAACGAATAAATAAAACCTTCTTTATTTAATAGAAACATAAAGCAAATGATCAGACTGCTGAGGAATTCATCACAGCTATCAGAGATACAAACTCTCTCTCTCTCTCTTTCTCTCTCTCTCTCTCTCTCTCTCTCTGTCTCTCACTCTCTTTCTATCTCTCTCTGTCTCTCGCATTCTGTCTCTCTCTCTCTCTCCCTCTGTCTCTCTCTCTGTCTCTCTTTCTCTCTCTCTCTTTCGCTCACTGTCTCTCTTGCTCTCTCTGTCTCTCTCTCTCTCTCTCTGTCTCTCTCTCTCTCTCTCTCTCGCTCTCTGTCTCTCTTGCTCTCTCTCTCTGTCTATATTTCTCTATTTCTCTCTCTCTTTCTGTCTCTCTTGCTCTCTCTCTCTCTGTCTCTCTTGCTCTCTCTCTCTCTCTCTCTCTCTCTCTCTGTCTCTATGTCTCTCTCTGGCGCTCTCTCTGTCTCTCTCACTTTCTTTTGCTCTCTGTCTCTCACTCTCTCTCTTTCTCGCTCCTTCTTTTAGAAAAAACAGACCATGACATTTTCTGCTTCTTTCTACAAGTGAGAAATACTTCAACAATCAACATCATTTTATACTGAATGTGATAATTAATGCAAATTAATTATCTGCTTCTCGTTATCGCTATCTACATTATCTTTTTATCATGTTTAAATGGTAATAAAATAGTTTGTCAAATACAGTATAAACAACAACAGCAACAACAACAACAACAACAATAATAATAATACTTATTATTATTATTATTATTATTATTATTATTAATAAGCAGTTGCTGTTATTATTATTAAGTCAAATGAAACAATGAGAATATTGTACAAATAATGCTTGTAAAATTAAATACAGAAGCCCCTCCCCATGTATCTTCTCCCAAGCCCCTCCCCATGTATCTTCTCCTAAGCCCCTCCCCATGTATCTTTTCCCAAGCCCCTCCCCATGTATCTTCTCCTAAGCCCCTCCCCATGTATCTTTTCCCAAGCCCTTCCCCATGTATCTTCTCCTAAGCCCCTCCCCATGTATCTTTTCCCATGCCCATCCCCATGTATCTTCTCCCAAGCCCCTCTCCCATGTCTCTTCTCCTAAGCCCCTCCCCATGTATCTTTTCCCATGCCCATCCCCATGTATCTTATCCCAAGCCCCTTCTCCAGTCTCTTCTCCCAAGCCCCTCCCCCTTATATATATTTTCCCAAGCCCCTCCCCCATGCATCTTCTCCCAAGCCCCTCCCCCTCAGCTAAAAGAGAAAGAAACTGATGAGATATAAAGAGATTAAGGGATGCTTACGAATCCGTCCATGGTCCAGGTTTCCTCAGTGATCTTAGTGTGAGTTCCATGCACCAGAGCCCTCATGTGGTAGAGCCTCAGGGTGAGACGAGCTTCACTGCTCTTATACACACCTGCAGAGAGAAACAGAAAGAACTCTGATATTCTACAACACACACTGCTCACACACACACACACTGCTCTCTCTCTCTCTCTCTCTCTCACACACACACACTGCTCTCTCTCTCTCTCTCTCTCTCTCTCTCTCACACACACACACACACTGCTCTGTCTCTCTCTCTCTCTCACACACACACACACTGCTCTCTCTCTCTCTCTCTCTCTCTCTCACACACACACACTGCTCTGTCTCTCTCTCTCTCACACACACACACACTGCTCTCTCTCTCTCTCTCTCTCTCTCTCTCACACACACACACACACTGCTCTCTCTCTCTCTCTCTCACACACACACACTGCTCTGTCTCTCTCTCTCTCTCTCTCACACACACACACACACTGCTCTGTCTCTCTCTCTCTCTCTCTCTCACACACACACACACACACTGCTCTCTCTCTCTCTCTCTCACACACACACACACTGCTCTCTCTCTCTCTCTCTCTCTCACACACACACACACTGCTCTCTCTCTCTCTCTCTCACACACACACACTGCTCTGTCTCTCTCTCTCTCACACACACACACACTGCTCTCTCTCTCTCTCTCTCTCTCTCTCACACACACACACACTGCTCTCTCTCTCTCTCTCTCTCTCTCTCTCACACACACACACTGCTCTGTCTCTCTCTCTCTCTCACACACACACACACACACTGCTCTGTCTCTCTCTCTCTCTCTCTCACACACACACACACACTGCTCTCTCTCTCTCTCTCTCTCTCTCACACACACACACACACAATGATTGCACTCTCTCTTACACAGACACACACACTGCTGGCACTCTCTTTTACAGACAAACACACACACACTGCATGCACTCTTTCTCTCACACACACACACACACTGCTCTCTCTCTCTCTCACACACATACACACTCACACTGTTCTCTCTCTCTCTCTCTCACACACACACACACACACACACACACACTGCTCTCTCTCTCTCTCTCTCTCTCTCTCTCTCTCTCTCTCTCTCTCTCTCTCTCACACACACACACACACACAATGATTGCACTCTCTCTTACACAGACACACACACACTGCTGGCACTCTCTTTTACAGACAAACACACACACACACTGCATGCACTCTTTCTCTCACACACACACACACACTGCTCTCTCTCTCTCTCTCACACACACACACACACTGTTCTCTCTCTCTCTCTCTCACACACACACACACACACACTGCTCTCTCTCTCTCTCTCTCTCTCTCTCTCTCTCTCACACACACACACACACACAATGATTGCACTCTCTCTTACACAGACACACACACACTGCTGGCACTCTCTTTTGCAGACAAACACACACACACACACACTGCATGCACTCTTTCTCTCACACACACACACCGCTTGCATTTGCACTCTCTCTCTCCCACACACACACCACTTGTACTCTCTCTCACACACACACACACTGCTCACACACACAGACACAGACACACACTGTCTTTTATTGTCTCCTTATTTACAAGGCTTTGTTTTTATGAGCCTCGTTATAGAAAATAATTATTTGCTTAATAATAGCTTTGTTCAGTGTAATAATAATAATAATAATAATAATTATAAGAAGAAGAAGAAGAAGAAGAAGAGGATGATGATGATAATGATGGTCATAAAGATGATGATGATAATGATGAAGATCTTGATGATGATGATGGTCATGATGATGATGATGATCATGGTGGTGATGAAAATGATGGTCATGATGATGATGATGATGATGATGATGATGAAGATCATGATCATGGTGATGATGATGATCATGGTGATGATGATCACAATGATGATGATGATGATGATGATGATAATGATCATGATGGTAATGATCATGATGATGATGATGATGGTGATCATGATGATGACGATGATCATGATGATGAAGATCATGATGATGATGACGATGATCATGATAATGATAATTATAATGATGATGACGCTGATGAGTATAATGATGATGATGATGATGAAGAATGCAATTTTACTGCCGTCTCTTTTCGCTGCTTTGTCTCTCGCCCGGAAAAATCCGGATTTCTTCTTTATTTTTTTTCCATGCCTCTTCGTCACTTGCTTGTGTGACTTTGCGAGTTCCGGAACATTTGCTCTCGCTGTATAATTAGAGGCTGAACACGCATCACTTCCTCAACTCCTAAAGAGTGCTCACGCTTAGAAAGTTTCTGAAACTCACTCCGACCGTGACGTCGACGGGTTTTGTCGCGCGGTAGCCGGAGTTAGCGACGTGTTATTAGCCTCTTACCTGACAGTAAGAGCTCCGCGTTCCTGTTGGTTAGACTGACGTTCACTCGGCCGGAGCTGGCGTTAAAGTTAGTGACTGTCAGAGTCACCGGCTGTTTGACCGCCTTGTACTCCAGCGAGCCCTTCCAGACGTATGCCGGGGCGAACACGTCATCGGGCACTGCAATCGAGAACATTTAAGCTGTCAGACGCCGAGGGAGTAACACACACACACACACACACACACCTCTTTACCTGCTGCATTTTGCAGTAATTAGCCCTTTGCTGTGATATGTAGCTACTTTAAAAAAGCTGCACTCCAGAGTGAATATTCTGTGTGTGTGTGTGTGTTCTGTAAGTACATGCTGAGGTGTCTCACCGCTTGCTTTTGGACTCGGCGTTCCCTGAACAGGAACCGTGGCTTTTTCGGCAGGTTTTGATCCGACTGAAACACAGACATGTACAGATGATGTTTATCACAGAGAGAGAGATGCAGAAACTACACACTCCAACAATACACACTTTAATTCCTCAGGATTCAACTGATAAATGAAGACTTTATACTAGTGTGCACGTGCGTTTACAATACACACATTCACACACACACAAACACACACACACACACACACACACATACACAGTACACGGTACATTTACAATACACACACACACTGTACACGGTACATTTACAATACACACACACACTGTACACGGTACATTTACAATACACACACACACACACTGTACACGGTACATTTACAATACACACACACACACACTGTACACGGTACATTTACAATACACACACACACTGTACACGGTACATTTACAATACAAACACACACACTGTACACGGTACATTTACAATACACACACACACACTGTACACGGTACATTTACAATAC
>NC_080732.1:17836849-17881849 GCF_019097595.1 Hemibagrus wyckioides | reverse complement strand
GTACAGTGTGTGTGTGTGTATTGTAAATGTACCGTGTACAGTGTGTGTGTGTGTGTGTGTGTGTATTGTAAATGTACTGTGTACAGTGTGTGTGTGTGAGTGTGTGTGTGTATTGTAAATGTACTGTGTACAGTGTGTGTGTGTGTATTGTAAATGTACCGTGTACAGTGTGTGTGTGTGTGTGTGTGTGTATTGTAAATGTACTGTGTACAGTGTGTGTGTGTGAGTGTGTGTGTGTATTGTAAATGTACTGTGTACAGTGTGTGTGTGTGTATTGTAAATGTACCGTGTACAGTGTGTGTGTGTGTATTGTAAATGTACTGTGTACAGTGTGTGTGTGTGTATTGTAAATGTACCGTGTACAGTGTGTGTGTGTGTGTGTGTATTGTAAATCTACCGTGTACAGTGTGTGTGTGTGTATTGTAAATGTACCGTGTACAGTGTGTGTGTGTGTGTGTGTGTGTGTGTATTGTAAATGTACTGTGTACAGTGTGTGTGTGTGAGTGTGTGTGTGTATTGTAAATGTACTGTGTACAGTGTGTGTGTGTGTATTGTAAATGTACCGTGTACAGTGTGTGTGTGTGTATTGTAAATGTACCGTGTACAGTGTGTGTGTGTGTATTGTAAATGTACCGTGTACAGTGTGTGTGTGTGTGTGTGTATTGTAAATGTACTGTGTACAGTGTGTGTGTGTGTATTGTAAATGTACCGTGTACAGTGTGTGTGTGTGTATTGTAAATGTACCGTGTACAGTGTGTGTGTGTGTATTGTAAATGTACCGTGTACAGTGTGTGTGTGTGTATTGTAAATGTACCGTGTACAGTGTGTGTGTGTGTATTGTAAATGTACCGTGTACAGTGTGTGTATAATTTACACTGTGTGTGTGTAACTGTATCATGTACTGTGTGTGTGTGTGTGTGTGTGTAACTTTATCATGTACTGTGTGTGTGTGTGTGTGTAACTGTATCATGTACTGTGTGTGTGTGTGTGTGTGTAACTGTATCATGTACTGTGTGTGTGTGTGTAACTGTATCATGTACTGTGTGTGTGTAACTGTATCATGTACTGTGTGTGTGTGTAACTGTATCATGTACTGTGTGTGTGTGTGTAACTGTATCATGTACTGTGTGTGTATAATTTACACTGTGTGTGTGTAACTGTATCATGTACTGTGTGTGTGTGTGTGTGTGTGTAACTGTATCATGTACTGTGTGTGTATAATTTACACTGTGTGTGTGTAACTGTATCATGTACTGTGTGTGTGTAACTGTATCATGTACTGTGTGTGTATAATTTACACTGTGTGTGTGTAACTGTATCATGTACTGTGTGTGTGTGTGTGTGTGTGTGTGTAACTGTATCATGTACTGTGTGTGTATAATTTACACTGTGTGTGTGTAACTGTATCATGTACTGTGTGTGTGTAACTGTATCATGTACTGTGTGTGTATAATTTACACTGTGTGTGTGTAACTGTATCATGTACTGTGTGTGTGTGTGTGTGTGTGTGTGTGTAACTGTATCATGTACTGTGTGTGTGTGTGTGTAACTGTATCATGTACTGTGTTTGTGTAACTGTATCATGTACTGTGTGTGTATAATTTACACTGTGTTTGTGTAACTGTATCATGTACTGTGTGTGTGTGTGTGTGTGTGTGTAACTGTATCATGTACTGTGTGTGTGTGTGTGTAACTGTATCATGTACTGTGTTTGTGTAACTGTATCATGTACTGTGTGTGTGTGTGTGTGTGTAACTGTATCATGTACTGTGTTTGTGTAACTGTATCATGTACTGTGTGTGTGTGTGTGTAACTGTATCATGTACTGTGTGTGTGTGTGTAACTGTATCATGTACTGTGTTTGTGTAACTGTATCATGTACTGTGTGTGTATAATTTACACTGTGTGTGTGTAACTGTATCATGTACTGTGTGTGTGTAACTGTATCATGTACTGTGTGTGTATAATTTACACTGTGTGTGTGTAACTGTATCATGTACTGTGTGTGTGTGTGTGTGTGTGTGTAACTGTATCATGTACTGTGTTTGTGTAACTGTATCATGTACTGTGTGTGTATAATTTACACTGTGTTTGTGTAACTGTATTATGTACTGTGTGTGTGTGTGTGTGTAACTGTATCATGTACTGTGTTTGTGTAACTGTATCATGTACTGTGTGTGTGTGTGTGTGTAACTGTATCATGTACTGTGTTTGTGTAACTGTATCATGTACTGTGTGTGTGTGTGTGTGTAACTGTATCATGTACTGTGTGTGTGTGTGTAACTGTATCATGTACTGTGTTTGTGTAACTGTATCATGTACTGTGTGTGTGTGTGTGTGTGTAACTGCATCATGTACTGTCTGTGTGTAACTGTATCATGTACTGTGTGTGTGTGTGTGTGTGTAACTGTATCATGTACTGTGTGTGTGTAACTGTATCATGTACTGTGTGTGTGTGTGTGTGTGTAACTGTATCATGTACTGTGTGTGTGTGTGTGTGTGTGTAACTGTATCATGTACTGTGTGTGTGTGTGTAACTGTATCATGTACTGTGTGTGTGTGTGTGTGTGTGTGTGTAACTATCATGTACTGTGTGTGTGTGTGTGTGTGTGTGTAACTGTATCATGTACTGTGTGTGTGTGTGTGTGTGTGTAACTGTATCATGTACTGTGTGTGTGTGTGTGTGTGTAACTGTATCATGTACTGTGTGTGTGTAACTGTATCATGTACTGTGTGTGTGTGTGTGTGTGTAACTGTATCATGTACTGTGTGTGTGTGTGTGTGTGTGTAACTGTATCATGTACTGTGTGTGTGTGTGTAACTGTATCATGTACTGTGTGTGTGTGTGTGTGTGTGTGTGTAACTATCATGTACTGTGTGTGTGTGTGTGTGTGTGTGTAACTGTATCATGTACTGTGTGTGTGTGTGTGTGTGTAACTGTATCATGTACTGTGTGTGTGTGTGTGTGTAACTGTATCATGTACTGTGTGTGTGTGTGTGTGTGTGTAACTGTATCATGTACTGTGTGTGTGTGTGTGTGTGTGTGTGTAACTGTATCATGTACTGTGTGTGTGTGTGTGTAACTGTATCATGTACTGTGTGTGTGTGTGTGTGTGTGTGTAACTGTATCATGTACTGTGTGTGTGTAACTGTATCATGTACTGTGTGTGTGTGTGTGTAACTGTATCATGTACTGTGTGTGTGTGTGTGTGTAACTGTATCATGTACTGTGTGTGTGTGTGTGTGTGTAACTGTATCATGTACTGTGTGTGTGTGTGTGTGTGTGTGTGTAACTGTATCATGTACTGTGTGTGTGTGTGTGTGTGTGTAACTGTACCATGTACTGTGTGTGTGTGTGTGTGTGTAACTGTACCATGTACTGTGTGTGTGTGTGTGTGTGTAACTGTATCATGTACTGTGTGTGTGTGTGTGTAACTGTATCATGTACTGTGTGTGTGTGTGTGTGTAAAACTGTATCATGTACTGTGTGTGTGTGTAACTGTATCATGTACTGTGTGTGTGTGTAACTGTATCATGTACTGTGTGTGTGTGTGTGTGTGTGTGTAAAACTGTATCATGTACTGTGTGTGTGTGTGTGTGTGTGTGTGTAAAACTGTATCATGTACTGTGTGTGTGTGTGTGTAAAACTGTATCATGTACTGTGTGTGTGTAACTGTATCATGTACTGTGTGTGTGTAACTGTATCATGTACTGTGTGTGTGTGTGTGTGTGTAACTGTATCATGTACTGTGTGTGTAACTGTATCATGTACTGTGTGTGTGTGTGTGTAACTGTATCATGTACTGTGTGTGTGTGTGTGTGTGTGTGTTGTAAGTGTATTGTACACTGTGTGTGTGTGTGTTGCAAATGTATTGTACACTGTGTGTGTTTGTGTTGTAAGTGTATTGTACCATGTGTGTGTGTGTGTGCGCGTGTGTGTTTGTAACTATATCTGGTACTGTATATGTGTGTGTGTGTGTGTGTTACTTTATCTTGTCCTGTGTGCATGTGTGTAAATGTATCATACACTGTGTATGTGTGTGTGTGTAACTATATCATCTACAGTATGTGTGTGTGTGTGTGTTAGTCCTACTTCTGCACACAGGCACTTTCCCGCTCCAGGATCCGTCAGGTCTACACACACGGTGCTCGGAGCCTCCAGTGAGCAGGAAACCTGGCTGACATGAGTACACCAGCATGTACCCGAGCGAGGGCACGTCCATCCCCAGCACTGTGACATGCAGGGGGCTGCGAGGCTGCTTACACGAGTGGGCTGTAGACACACATACACACACACACACAGTTAAAGCTTCACTAATACACCACACAGTTGTTGATTATTTTTCTATTACTGCACAACACAAAGATAATCTGATATTTAAACACAGTCTCGGATAACCTGCCCCAGCTTGTAGATCTGGAAGATGTGCGCTAACTAAACTGCAGGGAAGTGTCTGAAAATAGACGGTTCTCCTTTATGATAGGAAGGCTGTTCTGGCTCGTGTGTGTGTGTGTGTTGTAAATATACCATGTACAGTGTGTGTGTGTGTGTTTGTTTTAAGTGTATCATGTACAGTGTGTGTGTGTGTGTTTGTTTTAAGTGTATCATGTACAGTGTGTGTGTGTGTGTGTGTGTGTGTGTGTGTGTTTGTTTTAAGTGTATCATGTACAGTGTGTGTGTGTGTGTGTTTGTTTTAAGTGTATCATGTACAGTGTGTGTGTGTGTGTGTGTGTGTTTGTTTTAAGTGTAGCATGTACAGTGTGTGTGTGTTTGTTTTAAGTGTAGCATGTACAGTGTGTGTGTGTGTGTTTTAAGTGTAGCATGTACAGTGTGTGTGTGTGTGTTGTAAGTCAGTGTGTGTTGTAAATACAAAGAAATAAAAAAAAGAAAGAAAGATAATCAACACAAGACAGAGAAAGACAGAGAGAATGACAGAGTGAGAGAGAGAGAGAGAGAGACAAAGAGAGACAGAGAGAGAGAGACAGACAGACAAAGAGAGGGAGAGAGAGAGAAAGAGAAAGAGAGGGATAGCGGTGGATAGTGCAAGAGAAGGAAAGTGAGCAAGTGCGAGAGGAAGAAAGAAAGAAAGAAAGAAAGAAAGAAAGAAAGAAAGAAAGAAAGAAAGAAAGAAAGAAAGCGAACACGAGAGAGAGAAAGACAGAGAGAATGACAGAGTGAGAGAGACAGAGAGAGAGAGAGAGAGAGAGAGAGAGAGAGAGACTTACGGATACACTCGGGCTGGGTGCCGCTCCAGGTGAGGTCAGACAGACACGTCCGTGTGGTGGAGCCCAGTAACAGGTAGCCGCTCTGACAGTTAAAGCGCACGGGGCTGGCCACCTGAGATATCATACACACCTTTACTAAACTAGCAGTGCAGGTACAAACAACCACTTTCTACACACACACACACACACACACACACACACACACAGTCAAAGCACTTTAATAAATCTTTACGCAGTAAATGACCATCAGAGCTGTGATTCATTCCCCAGAAGATTCTCCAACTCCTGTTTTTCTTTTTTCTCTCACAAAGGATCTATGAGCATCCATGAGACATTTATTTCCTGCCACCAGACGTCTTAAAGAGCCGCCGCATTAACCTACAACTGTCCGGCGCTCAGAGCTAAACAAGCCCCGCCTCCCAAACCCCTGTGATGTCATCACTGATCATAGTTTCTTATCAGAGACAAAACTACACACTTCATGAGCCATTAAATCAAAATGGCTAGCTTTCTATTCCAAGCATAAATGCCCGAGAGAGAGAGAGAGAGAAAGAAAGAAAGAAAGAAAGAAAGAAAGAAAGAAAGAAAGAAAGAAAGAAAGAAAATGCACAGGAGAGACAGAGAGAGAGAGAGAGAAAGAAAGAAAGAAAGAAAGAAAGAAAGAAAGAAAGAAAGAAAGAAAGAAAGAGGAAGAGTTCCTTTTCACAAACAAAGCGAAACACTTGAGCCGCTAAATGAAAATAGCTAGCATTCTATCCGAAGCGTAATCTCCGTCTGTGTTCAGAGGCCGCGGCGGGTGACTCTCGTCCTTTCCCCTTAACCACACCATCACCCAGACGCCTGCTCTGATCTCTGAGAGCCGCCAGCCGGAGATACAGGAAATAATGACTTTCCATTCATCCGTAATGGACGCGCCTGATGTAGCTTTTCGTCCGAAACAGTGGCTCTTTGAGAGAGAAATGAAAAGGCGAAGACGAGTCAGTGTGTTTCAGAACCATGACATGAGCAATGAAAGGAGACGGAGACGGACGTCCAGACGCGTCCTTAAACTGCCGGAAGAGCTTCAGGTGCCGTTTTACTGAACGATCCTGACAATAAGTCAATTGTGCTTTGGAAGAAAGGGAAGTTGGGAAAGACACGCAGTTAGTACACACACACACACACACACACACACACACTGTTAAATGGACTCACTTCTGCTGCCTCAAGTGGCATTAATCATTCTGCAAAATCATTTAAGTTAGGAACGCAGATGATGAGCAGGATGTAGGTGAATTATTAGCGTGTGTATTAGCGAGAGGAATTAAAGCTAATTAGTTGAAGGATTAGCTGTGGGATATTTCAGGATGGGGAAAAAAAATAAAACAGCAGGAAGAAAATTCTCCTGTTTGAAATGCAATCCCACATTCAGCTGTCTTCAGAGAGCATCATGTGACCATCTGTGTGGCGTGTGTGTGTGTTAGAGGAGAGTGTGTGTGTTAGAGGAGAGTGTGTGTGTTAGAGGAGAGTGTGTGTGTTAGAGGAGAGTGTGTGTGCTAGAAGACTGGATGTGTATTAGGGGAGAGTGTGTTAGAGGAGTGTTTGTTAGGGGAGAGTGTGTGTTAGAGGAGTGTGTCTGTGTTAGAGGAGTGTGTATGTGTGTTAGGGGAGACTGTGTTAGAGGAGTGTGTGTTGGGGGAATGTGTGTGTTAGAGGAGTGTGTGTGTGTGTGTGTGTGTGTTTGTGTGTGTTAGGGGAGACTTTGTTAGAGGAGTGTGTGTTAGAGGAGTGTGAGTCAGATGAAAGTGTGTGTTAGGGGAGTGTGTGTGTGTTAGAGAAGTGTGTGTGTGTGTTACGGGAGACTGTGCTAGTAGAGTGTGTGTTAAAGGATTGTGTGTGTTAGTGTAGACAGTGTGTGTATTAGTGTTGAGTGTGTGTTAGAAGAGTGTGTGTTAGAGGAGTGTGTGTATTAGTGTAGAGTGTGTGTATCAGTGTACAGTGTGTGTTAGTTCAGCTCTCCTACCTTGAAGCCAAGGCTTGCATTCAGAGAACCATACAAAGGAGTTCCCGGGTTCTCACACGTCGTTCTGGTGGGTTCTACAGGAAGAGAAACATCATCATCCTCCTCCTCCTCATCATCCTCATCATCCTCCTCCTCCTCCTCCTCATCATCCTCATCATCCTCCTCCTCATCATAATCATCCTACTCCTCCTACTCCTCATCCTCCTCATCCTACTCCTCCTACTCCTCATCATAATCATCCTCCTCCTCCTCCTCCTCATCATCCTCATCATCCTCCTCCTCATCATCCTCATCCTACTCCTCCTACTCCTCATCATAATCATCCTCCTACTCCTCATCCTCCTCCTCATCATCCTCATCCTACTCCTCCTACTCCTCATCATAATCATCCTCCTCCTCCTCATCCTCCTCCTCATCCTACTCCTCCTCCTCCTCATCCTCCTCCTCCTCCTCCTCCTCATCATCCTCATCCTACTCCTCCTCCTCCTCATCATCATCCTCCTCCTCCTCATCCTCCTCATCCTACTCCTCCTCCTCCTCCTCCTCCTCCTCATCATCCTCATCCTACTCCTCCTCCTCCTCATCATCATCCTCCTCCTCCTCCTCATCCTACTCCTCCTCCTCCTCCTCCTCATCATCCTCATCCTACTCCTCCTACTCCTCATCATCATCATAATCATCCTCCTCCTCCTCCTCATCATCATCCTCCTCCTCCATCAGCATGTATGCCTCATTTTGTGAGTTACATATTAATTCATTATTAAGAAATAAAACAGTCCTTGGAGAAAATGATGTAATCATCTGAATCCACAATAATAACCTTATACGGTAAAAAAATCAATCATGGCCAAATTAAGATGTAAAGTCATTTGTCTTTATGCACATTTCTCTGAGGACTCAGTAGAGGGCGCTAAAAACATGCTAACCATTATTACAACATTTTAAACACATTCTCGATCACACAGATAATAAAATCAGGATAAATGTGTTATTTCACGTTTACAAATTGAGCTCATTCTCTGATGATGCCAGTTAAAAGTTAAACCAATAGTCACGTGAAATTTGGGGGAAGGGGGCGGGGCTTCCAGCTTTCAGTTAGTAATACAATTTCAATTCATTTTAATTCACTAGCGCTTTTAACAATGGACATTGTCTCAGAGCAGCTTTACAGAAGCTGAAACAGAAAAAATGATAAAGGTTAAAGTTAAGTTACTATTTATCTTGAACATTTATCCCTGAGGAGAACCCTGTCTTGTTGGCGAGAAAAAGGAATATTTTTGCAATATTTTGGAGTGATGACCAACATAAACCAATAAACAAATTTAAAAATGTGGATTTAAGTCATTCA
Organism: Hemibagrus wyckioides; assembly: GCF_019097595.1. Classification (NCBI taxonomy): domain Eukaryota; kingdom Metazoa; phylum Chordata; class Actinopteri; order Siluriformes; family Bagridae; genus Hemibagrus; species Hemibagrus wyckioides. Next base: position 17,873,273 of record NC_080732.1, on the reverse strand, counting down.
GGTCCCTCTGAAGGAACCCTTAATGATTCTGTTATTTTATATCACTTCATGTTATTTATAATCTTATACATCAACCAGACATAACATTATGACCACCTGCCTAATATTGTGTTGGTCCTCCTTTTGCTGCCAAAACAGCCCTGACCCGTCCTACACTGTGTATTCTAACACCTTTCTATCAGAACCAGCATTAACTTCTTCAGCAATTTGACCAACAGTAGCTCTCCATGTGCATCAATGAGCCTTGACCGCCCATGACCCTGTCACTGGTTCACCACTGTTCCTTCCTTGGACCACTTTTGATGGATACTGACCACTGCAGACCGGGAACACCCTACAAGAGCTGCAGTTTTGGAGATGCTCTGATCCAGTGGTCTATCCGCCATCACAATGTGGCTCTTCATCAAACTCGCTCAAATCCTTACGCTTGTCCATTTTTCCTGCTTCTAACATCAACTTTGAGGACAAAATGTTCACTTGCTGTATAATATATCCCACCCACTAACAGGTGCCATGATGAGGAGATAATCAGTGTTATTCACTTCACCTCTCACTGCTGATTGGTTATGCCTGATCGGTGTAAATACTGTGCATCTGTAAGTAAATATAAAAGTCGGTCTTCTCCAGACTTTTGGTCTTTATTCTGAAAAGTCAGTCTTCTCCGACAAAAATTCAAATCGTATGGTATTTTCTGCCCTTTATCCCAGCGGAATGTGATAACTAAAGCAGAAGTAAAAATTATCGAATAGCACCTCGCTAGTTATTTAACACAAACAGAACAGAAGGACAGCGTGTTCTAAAAACAGGACACATTACCTGGTTGACCTTTCCAGGTGTAGGATTTATTCCTTATGTGTGTAATATCGTATCATATAAAATGTTACCTATACATCGAGGCTGAGAGCCGCTCCACGTCCCGTCGGCCTGGCACACACGTGTAGACGAGCCCACCAGCAGGTAGGGGGTGCTGCAGCTGTAATACACCTCGGACTTGAAGATGAAACTCTGGCCTTCTCTCTTGGCTTGAGCAGGGACGCCTGGATCGCCGCAGAACTTGGCTGTGAAATAATGATAAAGACGTCTGGGTTGAAGTCTGGATTCTGACTGGACGTCAGAACAGATACAATAAAACGTTACTTATTTATTTAAAATAAATAGTGGAGTATTGATATCTACAGGCACAGGGAAGTTAACAGGATAGAGAAGGTTTATCTTACATTAAATATGAATATAAATGGATTAAAAAGTGGATTAACAATCTAAACAGAAACTCCGCTTCATCTCATCACCTCGTCGACGATTATTTTCCCATCACGGACTTGACGGAATATACCTTCTTTTTTCATATTCGTTGAGCGGTTAATGGAGGAAAAATGTTAATACGATGCAGATAAGAAGCTTTTTCAAGGCTGAGAGAATGAAAGAAAATGAGTAAATGAAGGAAAGTTAATTATCAAACTTAGGAAAGGTTTCACACTTCTCAGTTCTCAAGGATATAAAGGGGGGAAAAAAACACCCCGGTGAGCTCCGGCTCGGTGTCCTCAACCCGGTGCGTCTCATTATTCTCGCGATTCGGTGACCTTATCATTTTCGATTCCCTTTTCAAAGCGTCGATAAAGAATTTAATTACAAGTCTGAGTTCAGCCAAGCGGCAGGTATACGCATGGTTGCTGCTTTTATACGCCCAATCGGTGCTGAGAAATTCGGAAGGGAAAAAAAATCGCAAAATAGACCTGACGGACAACTCGGCAAAAGAGTGGAATCCATTTTTTTATATGTAAAATGATCAAAGGGCAAAAGCACTTGGCATGAATACGAATTGCAGATGTAGGGTCAGGGATGTGATATTTAACCGTCAGCATGAGGTCGTCTCGATCGAATATAAATCAGCCGTAATGATCCTGCTGTAAACGAGCGCAGAGGGCAAAGGCCCGTGGCAGCTTCCTGCCTCTCTGATCTATATTTCACAAGGAGGAATAAAGGAAGATGAAGCTCAGGGGTCAAGCGTTGAGCTGCAGACTTCAGTGATGGCACATAACTGTAAATTACCAAAAGTCTCTAAACCTGAGATCAGTCCCAGCCATCTGCACGGTGACGGGATTTAAGAGCCGCCGCATGGCTTCAAACCGTCTTCCAGGTGCTTGGTTGTTTAGGGCTTTTGATTGCCTGTCTTTTTTAATTATAAGGTACAAGACATGGGGATTTCAATAAAACAGAACAGTGTAATGGAGGATGTTTCAAAACTTGATAATATGAAATAAGCTGGGACAAGACAAGATGAGACAAGATAAGACAAGATGGGATAAGACAACATTATAAGATGAAACAAGACAGGACAACACAAGATGATATAAGACTAGATGAGATAAGATGAAACAAGATAAGACCAGATGAGATATGTCAAGACAAGATAAGACAAGATGAGAAGATAAAACGAGATAAGACAAGACAACGAAAAATGAGATAAGAGAAGATGAGATAAGATGAAACATGATAAGACAACATGATAGAATATGAAACATGCTAACAACATGAGAAGACAAAACAAAATAAGACAAGATGAGAAGGTGAGACAAGACAAGGCCAAGTGAGATAAGATAAGACAAGATGAGATAAGATGAAACATGATAATACAAGATGAGATAAAAACAACATGGTATAAGACGAAACAATATAGGAAAATATGACATGAGATGAAACAAGATAAGACAAATTGACATGAGATGAGACAAGACAAGGCAAAATGAGATGGACAAGATAAGACATCATGATATAAGATAAGAAAAGAAGACATAAGATGAGACAAGATAAGACAAGATGAGACAAGACAACATAAAAAGATGAAACAAAATAAGATGAGATGAGACAAGGCAAGGTGAGATAAGACAAGATGAGATAAGATGAAACATGATAATACAAAAGGAGATAAGACAACATGATGTGAAACGAAACAGATAAGAAAAGATTAGATAAGATGAGACAAGACAAGAACAATGAGATAAGACAACATGAAATAACATGAAATAAGATAAAACAAGATAATATAATGAGACAAGGCAACACGAAATATGATAAGGCGATAAGATATGGTAAAACGAGATAAAGTAAGATGAGACAAGATAAGATCAAAGTAAAAAGATAGGACAAGACATGATAAAATGAAATAGGCAAGATAACACAAGATGATATAAGATGACAAGATATAATATGAAATAAGGTAAAAGAACATGAGATAAGCTAAAATAGGACAAGATACAATAAGATGAGTTAAAACAAGATATCTACATTTTATATGAAATACGAGTATACTGTAGAGTATGATGAATATTCATGAAGAGCATAAAAAAGTGGATGGAAAAAAGTGTGTGTGTGTGTGTGTTCGTGTTCAAATTCAATATCATCCACATACCCTGCCTACAGCTCGATGCCTTCTCTGGGTGGCATTTTAATGTGGCAGGAGGGTAAAAGCGCGACGCACAAATATGCAAATGCAACTGAGGAAGAGAGTCATCTCCAGTCACAACACGCAAACGAGACCCGCCATTGCTCATTCTGCTCATGTTTCCAGCGTGTCAGAGGCCAAATCCGCCGACGCAGCAACAGAAATGAATAAAAATCAGCGATATGCTTACTGTATACTGCTTCAATTCTGATCTCGCCTTTATTCCGTGTGTGTGTGTGTGTGTGTGTGTGAGTGGGGAGGAAAACATTGTAAACAGCTCCAGGCCAAGCCAGGTTGTGCATAATAAACAGATCTTGTGAGAGCCCTAATGTCAGCGAAGCTCCTTGATGAATAATACAGCACTTCTGAGATGCCTCAAAAGCCACACAACAAAGGCAGAATATTAATTTTAATACGCTAGTTTCACGGCTCGGCGAAAGTGCCGCGCTCTGCGTGTGGCTTTATTCTGCAGTGTCACCGGTTCACAGCCGTTTGTGTTAGCATGATTAAAGGAAAAAAAGCCACCCAGAACAAGCTGCGTATTAATCTTTAGAATCGACACGTGATCTTCGGAAACGTCCGAGATTTATTACGTAACGAAATCCGGGGTCTTTCATAGGCATGTTGTTCCTAAGTTTCCCACAATGCCGTTCGTCTTCCTGCTGACCATGAAGAAGTGGGATATAATCCCTGATTCATCTCTAGCTAAAGAGAGCGATGCGGTGGCGCTTTAGTGTTTTGTCTGTACAGTCTGCTGGAACACATCATCATAGATCTAATATATATTTATATATATATATATATTTTTTAGCCATGTTTGTGTTTAATTAAGTTACTTGTTTGTTTATATTTGTAATTTAAATTAGCTACTGGTTTGTTTACATTTGTGGCTATGTTTACGGTTTAAATCCGCTACTAGGTTGTTTATATTTTTTGTTTAAATTAGCTACTGGTTTGTTTATATTTGTGACTATATTTGTAATTTAAATTAGCTGCTAGTTTGCTTATAATTGTGACTATATTTGTGGGTTATAATAGCTGCTAGTTTGTTTATATTTAGCTAATTTTTGTGGTTAAAATTAGCCACTAATTTGTTTATATTTGTGACTATATTTGTGGATTGCAATAGCTGTTAGTTTAATTATATTTAGCCAATTTTTGTGATTTAAATTAGCTACTAGTTCGTTTATATTTGTAGCTATATTTGAAGTTTAATTTAGCTGCTAGTTTGTGTATATTTGTAGCTATATTTGTAGTTTAAATTAGTTGCCAGTTTGATTATATTTGGCCAAGTTTTGTGATTTTAATTAGCTGCTAGTTTGATTATATTTGTAGCTATATTTGTAGTTTAACTTAGCTCCTAGTTTGTTTACATTTGTGGCTATATTTGTACTTTAAATTAGCTGCTAGTTTGTTTATTTTTAGCCAATTTTGTAGTTTAAATTAGCACATAGTTTGTTTATATTTGTAGCTGTATTTGTGGTTTACATTAACTACCAATTTGTTTATATCTGTAGCCATATTTATTGTTTATATTAGCTGCTAGTTTCTCTTTATATTTGTAGCTATATTTGTGATTTCATTTAGCTATTTGTTTATTTATATTTTTTGTTTAAATTAGCTACTGGTTTGTTTACATTTGTGGCTATATTTATGGTTTAGATTAACTACTAGTTTGTTAATATTTGTATCTATATTTGTGGTTTAAATTAGCTGCTTGTTTGTTTAAATTTATAGCTATATTTGTAGTGTAATTAGCTACTAGTTTTATATTTGTGGCTATATTTGTATTGTAATTAGCTACTAGTTATCACTAAGTATCTGAGTCATGTCTGGGACTTTCACTTCAACACTGGCATCATATACTTCGGTGTGACATCAGTTTGGGATGCATCCACACCGCTAACTTCTCACTCAAAGAACGAAACACCGACGGATTAACACAAGAATCCCTTCAGAAACACGACGATTTAATCACATTTCCTGTGTTTCAGGGTATAATCACATCCATTAAGAGTCACTTTAATATTCACCACTTCAGAATAAACCCGAGCCGTGTGTTTCTGTCACACTAATCCCACAGCTTAGATCAATTTCCTGGAGTGAATTATAATTTCAGCTTCTTTCAGCTTCATCAGCACTAAAGAACTTAAAGGTGATTTTTTTTTCTTTTTTTTTAAATCCGTCTTTTGATGCTTTCATCTTCTGGCAGCGTATGACTCCGAACCCCGGCTTATTTTCTAAAGAAACTTCATATCGAGGTTTGCAGAGTCGAGGCACGTCAGTGAGAGAAGACATCGCGCTCAGGGCCACGCAGGGCAACCGGAGAGCCTCTGAGGGCATGGCAGATCCGCTGAGTAAGACTCCGATAGAGTTCGTTCGGAGCTGAAGGACGTCTCGAGCGAGAGAATACGCCGAGTTTCGAGCAGTCACGCTCCTGACATTTTAACCAAGGACGACTAATTAGCATCAGAGGAAAATAAACAACCATAACCTCCAAGTTGTTACTGCAAAGCAGAGCGTTTCTACACGCTGAGTGCCTTTCTTATTAACGAACAATTTATTGCTACACTGAAGAAATTTACTTCATGACATAAAGAGCACAATGTAGAGTAAACAAAATGTCAACAAGCAAAAAAAAATATAGAAAAACAAGGCTTGATAATAGTGAGAAGTAAACAAACTAGCTAATAATAAAGAATGAGGTAGCTAACAGTTGATAATGAGCTTGCTAACAGTGGAGAATGAACTACCTGCTATTCAGCATGAACCAGGAGCTAGCAAACAATGGAGAATGAAGTAGCTAACAGCAAAGTATGGACTATCCAATAACAGAGAATACAGTAGCTAATAATGGAAAATGATTTAATTTACAACAATAATAATAACACATTACTGTGGGGCTAACTGTAAAGATTGTTCTAGATAAATAAAGAGGATGTGACAGCTAACTGTGGAGAATAAGCTAGCTGACTGTGGAGAATAAGCTAGCTAACTGTGGAGAATAAGCTAGCTAACTGTGGAGAATAAGCTAGCTAACTGTGGAGAATAAGCTAGCTAACTGTGGAGAATAAGCTAGCTAACTGTGGAGAATAAGATAGCTAACTGTGGAGAATAAGCTAGCTGACTGTGGAGAATAAGCTAGCTAACTGTGGAGAATGTTTTGGATAAATAAAGAGAATAAGCTAGCAAACTAGCTAACAGCAGAGTATTGGACGATCTAATAACAGAGAATACAGTAGCTAACAATGGACAATGATTTAGTTAACAATAATAACCCATTCAAAATGATTTAAAATAGCTAACTGTGGTAAATAAGATCAAGAGAGCAATGGAGAATAAACTAGATAACTGTGGAGAATGTTCTAGATAAATGAAATGAATGTGTTAGCTTACTGTGGAGAATAAGCTACCTAACTCTGGAGGAGGTTCTACCTAACTGTGGAAAATGTGCTACGTAACTGTGGAGAATGAGCTAGCTAACTGTCAGCTAGCTAACTTTGGAGAATGTTCTAGCTACCTGTGGAGAATCAGCTAGCTAACTGAGGAGAATTAGCTAGCTAACTATGGAGGGTGTTCTAGTGAAGTGAAGAAAATGTGCTAGCTACCTGTGGAGAATAAGCTAGCTAACTGTAGAGAATATTCGCGATAAAGAGCATGTGCTAGCTAACTGTGGAGAATGTTCTAGCTAAATGAGCAGAATGTGCAAGCTAACTGTAGAGACAGACCTAGCTAACAGTGGAGAATAAGCTAGCTAAATGTACAGAATGTTCTAGCTAAATGTAGAGAATGTTCTGTGGTGTAGCGTGAGCCATGTAGACACTGAGCTAGTTAGCTGCAGCGATTAAGCTAGCTAACTGTACTAGAACGTGCTCCGGTGTAGCATGAGCCGTGTCGAGAATGTTCTGTGGTGGATGATGAGCTAGTGTTAAGACAGAGAAGGTTAAAGGTGATGAGGATCTACTCACGCATACACAGCGGCACGTCTCCGCTCCAGGATCCCTGACCCACGCAGGTAAGAGCCGCGGGGAAGGAGAGCTCGTAGCCGCTCAGGCAGCGGTAGCTAACGCTGGTTCCCCACTGGAACACAGAGCCCTCCACCTCACCATTGGAGATTTGGGGTGGAGGAGGACACATTACAGCTGCAGACAGAAGAACAGGAAGGTGAGTGGACAGGAAGGTGAGTGGACAGGACCATTATTTACTTTATTGACATTTTCCCCACATAATTCCAGCCAGATTTATGATAGTATGGACGATTTCAAGGACATCAGGAACTCTGCAGCTTTCACTCTTTCATCCTGAGGGAAAAAAAGCCACAGTGCTTTTCAAAGCTAGAGGCTAAATGAGACATGAAGCAGGTTTTATCCTTAATAACGGTGAATGAATAATGAAAAGATTTCTGGAATCTTCTGGAAAAAATTATGTCTCTGATCTGGAAGTGCAGTTCGATCGTTTTTTTTTGTTTCGCCAGCACCAGCATTCGAACCCTTAGGCCGAGTTCACACTGCACGACTGTCTGTGTTAGCATTCTGTCGCTGTTGTTGTTCACATCGCACGATGGATCTTTCACACTGCATGACTTCACAATAGGAAGAATCTCCGACAACTCTGTCTGGTCCGCAAACTGCGTCTCACAACTGAACGTACGGCAGAAGTAATAAGGAAATGACGCAAAAATCACACGTGAGATCAGCGTTCTCGCGTGAGACTGGAAATGGAACCCCGCAAAAAATTCACGAGCCACGTGGTCAGTGCGGGGAACAAGGATTGTGCATTCTGGAGAACTGAACAAATGAATAATTCTGCAGTGTGCTGCTGCTGATGCGGCTGGTCAAGCTAATGTTTCTGCTTTATTTCTGTTTGATGTAATTGTAAAGCTTATTTATTCTGATAGAACTATATTTAAGACATTTTTGTCTGCTAAAAACCTATAAACTATAATATTGTGCTCCAAGAGAAGCTGTGCTGACCGACATTGTGGCTGTCGCCGCTCATCAGCAAGGTATTTTTCACTCAGAACTCCTTTCACACTGCACGAATTTGAGTCGCTGACAGGTCCAAATATTTAGCATGGCAACTATTTCATGGAAGTCGGTGACACAATGGCGACTTCGAATTGCCTTCGATTTTGCAAAACTAGGCACCGACTGCAAATCAGGGCTAAAATCGTGCATTAATGTTTAATGAACTACATGCTTTATATTTAGCTTGATAATTAACTAGCTAAAAGTTTTAGGGGTCCAATCACCAAACGTGTGCAAGCAACTAACTGTAGGTTTTCTTCTTCTTCTTTTTCATCATCTTCTTCTTCTTCTTCTTCTTCTTCTTCTTAAGCTAATACTTTGTAGACATCATGTTTTAAGCGAACAATCACCGAAAGTGTATAGTAAATATATCTCCATCTTTTTCATCATCATCATCTTTTTCTTCTTCTTCTTTTTCTCTATCTTTTTCATCTTCTTCTTCTTCTTCTTCTACATCTTCTTCATTGTCTTCTTCTTTTTCATCTTTTTCATCTTCATCATCTTCTTCTTCTTCTTTATTACCTTCTTCTTCTTCTTCATCTACTTCTTCAGCTTCTTCTTCTTTTTCATCTTCATCATCATCATCTTTTTCTTCTTGATAGTTAGCTAAAAGTTTTAGGTGGCCCATCACCGAACATGTGCAAGCAACTAACTGTATGTTTTCTTCATCTTCTTCATCTTCTTCATCATCTTTATCATCTTTTTTCCCCTTCTTCTTTAACTAATGCCTTGTAGACATTTTGCTTGATAATTAACTGTCTAAAAGTTTTAGGGGGACAATCAAAGAACGTGTGCAAGGAACTAACTGTTTCTGAAGGTTTTCTTCTTCTTCTTCTTCTTCTTCTTCTTCTTTTTCTTCTTCTTCATCTTTGTCTTCTTCATGTTCTTCTTCTCCTTCTTTAACTAATGCTTTGTAGATATTTGGTGAAATTTGGCACACTGACAGAAGACCCTGCTCCATAACATTTACATTTATATTTCTGGCATTCTGGCTCTTATCCAGAGCGATGTATGGCTGCTGGCTGCTCTTATCCCACAAGCTATCTACCGCCACCAACTGGACAAAGTTAGACAGATAGCAATAATAACTGCATAATGCAGCATCATAGAAACACGATATCACGTTCTCTGACTCTTGGGATAATGCCGAGTTCTACAGATTCTATGACGTTAATTTTTATTGGATCTCCTGCTTTTCTCGGATCTTTGTAGCTTCATCTCATCCAAACACTGACTCTCTTCTCTATCAGATTCCTGATTTGCGCACAAACTGATTTCATGCCGACGTCACTGAACAGGAAGTGATGTCATATCCCAGCAACGGATTGACGTATTCTCATCAAATGTAACATATCTCACTGGGAACAAACACTAATGATCCCATGTTTCTCTTTCACCTCCTCTTTCCCCCAGATAGTGCTTGGCCCCCTTAATCGCTGCTCGCTTGCAGGTATATTTGTATTCGAATGTGTTAATGAACATTAATTAGAACTTTCACCGTATTAACGAGCGAGTTTTAATAAACCAATAAACCCACTCCACTACAGCCATCAATCTGTTCACACAAAAGCCTGTAATCTTTGCTAGTGTGTGTTGCTTAGCAACCGAAGCATACCGCTAACAGGGCAGCATCATTCCTTATAGCACTATTATTAATTATAAATTAAATGACTTATTAAACACAGGAGTGTTTTTTATTGCTGTATAATTAAAGCAATTCTGCATGTCAAGCTTAAGCTGCTCACTGCTTCGTGTCACGCTTAAAGACAAAACCGCTCAGACTCTCAAGTGCTTTGTTCTTTATCGTAGCGTACAAACATTTCGCGTTGCAGGAGATCGTTGAAGTGCACGGTGTATAGAAAGCTAGTTGCTATGGAGCTTCATTCACATGCGTGAGTGGTGGAAAAAAAAGAAGCCTCCGATGCGGGTTCGAGACTGAGGACTGACGTGTCTCTAACGAGGCTGAGGTAAAGTGAATGAGGTCTTGACGCAACGCTAGTGCTCGGAAATGACCTTTAGAATTCCTTTAGAACAGAGTTTTGAGTCAACTTTCTTTTTTTTCTTTTTTTTATCTATACATAAAATGTGCCAAAATACGTCACAGAATCGGCAGGAGATTCGATTTAATAAAAAAAAGTAGAAGAAGTGTGAAGTGAAGTAAGTGAGAATTACAAGCTAGTGAAGTAAGAACACTCAACAGGCCACGGGAGCTGAAATAAACGCACCGGGATTTTGGTGACATTTACAAAATTTATAATTTGGACAAAGAAAGAAAAAAAAAGGGAAAGAGAAGGAGAGAGATTAAAAAGGTTTAGAGAGAGAGTAATGAGAATGAGAGAAAGAGAGGGAAGGAGCTAGATAGATAGATAGATAGATAGATAGATAGATAGATAGATAGATAGATAGATAGATAGATAGATAGATAGATAGATAGATAGATAGATAGAGTGTGGGACAGAGAGGGGAGAGGGAGAAGGAGAGAGAGAGAGTGAAAGTAGAGAGGGTTGAGAGAGAGAGACAGAGAGAATAAGATAGAAAAAAGAGAGTGCGGGACACAAAGTATAGAGAGATAGGGTAGGAGAGAAAGAGAGTATAGAGAGTGAGAAGAGAGAGAGAGATAAAGAGAGATGGAGAGTAGAGAGAGAATCGAGAGAGAGAGAGAGAGAGAGAGAGAGAGAGAGAGAGGGACAGAGTAGAGAGAGAGAGAGAGAGAGAGAGAGAGAGAGAAAGTAAAGATAGAATGAAGAGAGTGAGGGACACAGAGTACAGAAAGAAAAGGAAGGAGCAAAAGAAAGGAGATAGAGAGAGAGAGAGAGAGAGAGAGAGAGAGAGTAAAGATAGAATAAAGAGAGTGAGGGACACAAAGTACAGAGAGAGAAGGAAGGAGCGAAGGAAAGTATAGCGAGAGGGAGAGAGAGATAGAGAAAGGGAGAAAACAAGTCCGTTGATATTTTGTCACAGTTGGACGGGGGGCTGACGAGCCGCGGGTAGCAGCTAAGTTGGAGCCAGACATGAATAAATCATCAGTTGTTTTGATGAGCAAGTGTCCCAATAAAAAGAGAGAGAGAAAAAAGTTAATCAAACCCCTGAATCATGACACTCCTCCTCACGCTCTGCACTGTAAACAGCCATGCCCTGTTTAACACGTCTCCGTGCTGAGTCTCACCACATCAGCCTCGCTTCACTACGTAATTACATTCTCTTCATGCCAGCGCCTTCCATATCACTCGCTTTCACAAACACGCTCGCTGCTAAATAAAGCCCTGTTTAGCCAAGCGCTAGCGTTTCACACTCTACGGTAGCACGTCTCATCCAGGGCCACGGAGCTGCGCCGCTTCTGATCTCTGGCATTAAGGGAAGACAGAAGATCCCTGGTTCTCGTGCTGAGCTTCTGGGTTAGGACACTGATGCTCCGGTAAACATCAGACAGCAGGACAGGGCCGATAACGCCGGGTTTGAGGAGTCTCGGAGTCTCGGTGTGAGAGATACGAGTCAGACAGCCTCGAGATCAGTCGGCTCAACCCACGTGTACGGGAGAAAAAAACAGATTCATCTGCGATGTGATTTAAGAGAGTGTAAAGACCATTCCAGAACCTTCTATCTATCTATCTATCTATCTATCTATCTATCTATCTATCTATCTATCTATCTATCTATCTATCTATCTATCTATCTATCTATCTATCTATCTATCTATCTATCTATCTGTCTGTCTGTCTGTCTGTCTTTATGTCTGTCAGACTGACTGTCTGTCTGTTTGGCTGTCTGTCTGTCTGTCTATCTATCTATCTATCTATCTATCTATCTATCTATCTATCTATCTATCTATCTATCTATCTATCTGTCTATCTATCTATCTATCTATCTATCTATCTATCTATCTATCTGTCTGTCTGTCTGTCTGTCTGTCTTTATGTCTGTCAGACTGACTGTCTGTCTGTTTGTCTGTCTGTCTGTCTGTCTGTCTGTCTGTCTATCTATCTATCTATCTATCTATCTATCTATCTATCTATCTATCTATCTATCTATCTATCTATCTATCTGTCAAGCTGTCTATCTATCTATCTATCTATCTATCTATCTATCTATCTATCTATCTATCTATCTATCTATCTATCTGTCAAGCTGTCTGTCTATCTATCTATCTATCTATCTATCTATCTATCTATCTATCTATCTATCTATCTATCTATCTATCTATCTGTCAAGCTGTCTATCTATCTATCTATCTATCTATCTATCTATCTATCTATCTATCTATCTGTCTGTCTGTCTGTCTGTCTGTCTGTCTGTCTGTCTATCTATCTATCTATCTATCTATCTATCTATCTATCTATCTGTCAAGCTGTCTATCTATCTATCTATCTATCTATCTATCTATCTATCTATCTATCTATCTATCTATCTATCTATCTATCTATCTATCTATCTATCTATCTATATGTGTGTCTGTCTGTCAAGCTGTCTATCTATCTATCTATCTATCTATCTATCTATCTATCTATCTATCTATCTATCTATCTATCTATCTATCTATCTATCTATCTATCTATCTGCCTGTTTGTCTGTCTGTCTATCTGTCTGTCTGTCTGTCTGTCTGTGAAAAATCAGCTTCAGTGTGATAATAAACCGAATCCTATATTCGAAATTCTGGATTCTGATTGGTCAGAAGGATTTGGTTCATTTCTATTTCTAACAGCAACTCTGACATTAATGAATCTACTAATCACAAGTTTCTATTAGTGCGCTTGTTGTTTCTATAGCAACAGCTCACTCAGGGGTGTGTGCATAACAGATAAAGGAGTGTCATCACAGATACAGCAGAGTTTTCTATGAGGAGATGTTTGTTTAACGATTAAGGAAGGAGTCTCCAGTGTCAGTGCTTTATAACAGTCAGAGGTAAAGCTGTAACTTAAACGATTTTCTGAGAGAAAAAAGAAGAGGAAACAGTTGTTAATAGCTGATGGAACGCAAAGAATAACAGGAATAAAGCATAATGTAACTAAAACTTGCATTACTTTATGTTTTTTTCTGTAAATAATGAACCATAAGCCCAAAAAAAAAATTAGAAACCAATTAATGCTTCCGTTTGCCGAAATTAAATAAGTAAATAATCATAATTAAAAATAAAATAATTAAAAAAAATCTAAAATAATTTAATCTAAAAGAACAGCAGAACAGTGTTCAAATAAATATAAAAATAATATAATTAAATGATAACAAAAAAGATGTGTGTTTTTAATATTCAGCAGCTGATTATAATGGCCTGGTCGTTAGGTGCTGGGTAACGAGGCTAATAAGTGCTGGATAATATCCTGCTGGGGTAAAGTTAAGACATATTAAAGGTAAAATCTGTGTAATTAATGCACGTGTGTTTAAATAATTTGCCAGAATTAAACCTCATAATGTGGCCTCCACATGAAAATAAGAAAATGAAAGTATTTAATTTAAAATGATTCAATTATTATTTTATTTTTTTATTTTTTATTTTTTTTAAGAGTGAAACTAAGTGTGCTGAAAAATCCGGAAAAATCCAAACTGGATAGAAACAAAATTATTAAAAATAATTTGCGTGAAATATTTAAAGAATTTTTTGCAAGTCATTTTTCATGAAAAACTGGGGGGAAAAATGATTCCATTAAATAACACAATTAAGCCTTGATGAGTGCATAAGTTTTGGCACCCTCAAACCTAAATGGGGAAAGAGTTAGTTGGTGTCTGTGAAAGCTGACACTCTGCAGTGACTAAGCTGCACTAGTGGAAGAATTTTAAAGATGCTCTGTCATTCTTTCTCATTTTCTGCTCTTTCTCTTTTACTGACTTTGTGCGAGTTCTGGGTTGTTGTTGGTGAGAGATGGTATACGACAGAAACGCTCCTCACAACACCATGAGCAGAAAAACATCAACACACAACTCTGAAGAAGTGAATAAACACAGAGTAAGGGGTGATAAAAAAGACTGTTATTCATAAAAACAGCAAGAGAGAGAGAGAGAGAGAGAGAGAGACAAACAGACAAAGACAGAGTAGGAGAGAGAGAGTCAGATAAAGAGAGACAGACTGAAACAGAGAAAGACACAGAGAGTCAGAGCAGGAGAGAGAAAGACAGACCAAGAGAGAGGGGGGGCATACAGACAGACAGACAGACAGACAGAGAGAGAGAGAGAGAGAGAGAGAGACATACAGAGAGAGAGAGAGAGAGAGACAGACAAAGACAGAGTAGGAGAGAGAGAGAGAGAGAGAGAGAGAGACAGAGTAGGAGAGAGAGAGTGAGAGAGAGAGACAGACAGACAGACAGAGAGAGACAGACAGAGAGAGAGACAGAGAGACAGAGTAGGAGAGAGAGAGTGAGAGAGAGAGAGACAGACAGACAGACAGAGAGAGAGAGAGAGAGAGTCAGATAAAGAGAGACAGAGTGAAAGAGAGAAAAAGACAGAGTAGGAGAGAGTGAGAGAGAGAGAGAGAGAGAGAGAGAGTCACATACGTCACTTACGTCTACTTAAGATAAGAAATCTTATATAACTAATAATAATATAACCGTGTTGCTGCAAAAATCTTAAACATTATTACTATTAATAATAATAATAATAATAATAATAATAATAATAATAATAATAATAATAGTAATAATTATAATAATAAAAACCCAAGCAGCAAAATGAATGCAAAATATTTAAAAGAAAGTAAAAGGATCATTTCACTGGACAAAGTGTAATCTGGCTGCATCAGGCATCAGAGCTGGCAGGTATGAGAGTGTGGCCTATTCTTTCTGGGCCAAATAACTCAGTGTGTGTGTGTGTGTGTGTGTGTGTGTTTAAACCAAGGCAGCTGTTTGGCATGTGTCACACGTAGCATGTCTCTTAACGCTCAATCCCGCAGGCTAAGTGTTCAGCAGGAACCACACAGGAATGAAAGCGCCTCTGTTCCCCATCTCACGTTCCGCCGTATTTATTTTCATGGAAAGTTTTCGATTTTGAAGCATTCTGTCACAGTCAGATCAGGTTTAAGGGGGAAGAGGTGAAGAAAGAGGGAGGAGAAATAAATAAATAAATAAATAAATAAATAGCTAGCAGGGAGGCGCCATATTGGATTCGGGCTCTGATATGCGTCATGTTCATATCTGCTGATCATCAGACTCGAATAAAACACAGATATAAAGATTAGCTTTAAAAATGCGTAACATTTTAGTTTGAAATATTTTTCAAACAGCAACACGTTCAAGATGTAAGCAAAAGTAAGTTTTAAAATTTACTAGCACGGATACTAGAAAAAATCTCTGATACTATAAATAATAATCATTTTTAAAATAATTTATAATAAATAATTAAATTGAAAAAAATTGATTTAGATTTCATTTAATTTTTTTTTGGATCATTTGAAATTATCTTCAGTATATGAAACTTTTCTTTAAAGCATAAAATAATTTTTAAAAATTAAAACTAATTTTAACTGTAAAACTAAATAAATAATTCTTATAATTATAATATGAAAATTACAAATTAATATTTAATCAAGTAAAATACATAAAAAAATAAATAGATAAAATAAAAAAAAAATTAATGAAACAAAAAATACAAAATTGTATAAAATCAGAATATTCATTTGGGTGTGACATTTACAGCAAGTAAAAATGAAAAATTAATTCATTAAATAAATAAATAAAAATCCAATTAATTATATAATCCCTAATTATAATATATTATATTAAATGTATTTAAATCATATTTAAATTAATTAAAATAAAATTATAAATTATAATATCTATCTCTACCTGTTTTTGTCCAGTGAAGCATTTTTTTCCCTCTCAGAGACTAAGATCTATATTTTTGTTCAATCTCAGCTTCTGACACATGAATCATTTTTTTTATCTGCTGTTCCCTAAAGACGGATTTTGGAAACACAGCTCTAGTGTGTGTCTCTCTCTCTCTCTCTTCACTGAATACGTTCTGTTCTAGCTCAGGGTCTAATCTCGCACAGGTCAGTGGGCAATGACAGCCTTCAGTCAGACTTTCTGAAGAAAAAAGAAAAAAGACAAGAGATAAAGTGAAAAGAAGAGAAAAGAAAAAGAAAAAACAGGCCATTACTCAAAAACAACTAAAAGGATGAAAGTTCTGTAAACAGTCTGGAAAGGAAGTAAAGCAAAAAAAAGTTCAAAGGACAAAGAGACAGAGGAAGAAGAAAAAAAAAGGCAAGAATAAAAGAAAAAAGAAAAAGAAATGTTCCCAAAAGCTGACGCTAGAGACTCTTTCCATGATCCTTACAGTAAACTTCACCACTTCAACAAATTTTCCTCAGAGTCTCAGTGAATGGATCTGTTACCACAGAAATGACAACCAGTTACTACAGGATGGCGCATGGATATATTCCTGTGATTTCTAGCTGCTGTTATGTGTCCACACCTTCTGACCAATCAGAGAACAGTATTTGATATTTGATAGCAGTAAAGAGAGAGATGGAGAGAGAGAGAGAGAGAGAGAGAGAGAAAGAGAGAGAGACCAAGAGAGAGGGGGGGGGCAGAGAGAGAGACAGAGTAGGAGAGAGAGAGAGAGAGGCAGAGAGAGAGACAGAGTAGGAGAGAGAGAGAGAGAGGCAGAGAGAGAGACAGACCAAGAGAGAGAGGAGGGGAGAGAGACAGACAGACAGACAGACAGACAGACAGGCAGGAGAGGGGGGGGCAGAGAGACAGAGAGAGAGACAAAGTAGGAGAGAGAGAGAGAGAGGCAGAGAGAGAGAGACAGACCAAGAGAGAGAGGAGGGGAGACAGACAGACAGACAGACAGGCAGGAGAGAGAGAGAGAGAGAGAGAGTGAGAGACATGACCATCATCTCTTACTTCTATTTAAGATTAAGACTTTTGGTTATTGTTATAATAATATAACTTTTAATGTTTCTATAACGGTAATATAACATTAATATAATATTTCTGCAAAAATCTAAAAGAAAATAAATGGATCATACCGGGATTTGTTACCATAGAAACGATAACCAGTTACTATAGGATGAGCGCATGGATACGGATATTCCTGGGATTTCTAGCTGCTGTTATATATGCTTCTCAAGGATTGCAAGACACACGAGGGTTTAAACAGACAAACTAATCAAAATGGGTGACACGTTACATCATCAACCAATGAGGATACAGTGGGCGGAGCCATGACATTAAGATTTTATCATCAAAACAAAACATACATGAAAACATGGAGCAAAGCGCCCTACAGGATGCGTCTGGAGGTTAACTGTGTAATCTCGAATAAAACAGGAAAATAAAGTCACTCATCATCCTCATGTTTCTCAGTGGAGAATTTCCCTCAATTTATGATCCAGTACTGGAACAGTATCTACAGTAAACACACACACAGCCTAGCGAGTGTCCAGTGTTTATTAGAAGAGTTAGCGTAATTGCGTAACTTACATAATTGAAGGATTTTCACCGAAGGCGCTGAAGCAGCGCTTGAACCTGAACCACCGGTGACTCTACAGCTTGGGGGTTCGAGCGAGTGGGAGAGAAAAGCTGTTCACTTCACAACACGACTCTGCGAAGCCACTATCACAAGAACGCTATTGTGACAGCGCATCATCACGCCTTCGCGCAACGGGAAATCGGTCCAGCTGAACTGCAGCGAACTGACCGTATGAGTGTCCATGTGCTTTGTATATAATTGACTCGATTATATTCGATATATTCAAGATTCTTCACTATGATATTTCACAGAATTGCACTATACAGTAAGCGCATTGTGGTATGGGACACGACACTGCCGTGGTGTCGCCATGGAAACAGCAAAGCGAAGGAAGGTACGGTAAGATAGTTCACTATGTACACTGGAAGATATTTCTGAATATTATCATGACATTAGCTTATAAAACTCTTATGACACCTCATTAAGCTCCGTATACATAAAGCTCCAGTGAAGTGTCACAACCTCCTAAGTACCTCTGGGCATATTACACTGAAACTGCAACTGCATGTCTATGAAGGCACTTGGGGCCCAATTCCATAAATATTGGCACCCTACATGAAAACATATCTGTATAAATATGCTATAAAGACTGTATGGATCTTCAGTACTGATATGCTCTATAGAGATAGAAATAATGTACATTGCTCTGGTTTCAAAATTATTGGCACCCCTTCCTATTAATGTTTCTTGCATTAAAATGAACCCCTGAGGAAAATAGCATCATAGTCCTATCGTAGTCTAGGATCAAGAACACGCCTTTACATAACATCTAAAATATTTTAAGCTGATTTATATTCTTAGCTCTGTGCATGTAAACACTTAAACACTTGGTGTTAGTTTGCAGGTTATCGATGGAGTTCAAACACACAGAATTCTTGAATGACATAATTACAGCAAATTATTCGTGTTGATTTGAATAGATTTCCGGCTGGGGTGCCAATACTTTTGTAGTTCTGACACTTTTTTCTTTAAATTGGTGTGGCATTCAGAGAAAATGCTCCCAGAGCTTTGTTACTAAATTACAAGCATTACAGGAAGTTATAATCATTTCCAAACAGCCTTTTGTGTGACCTTTCAGTTCCAACGCACTCTGAAACAAAACGGTACAATACGCCACTCTGAAAGGAATCAGCCGTCTTTGTGTTCGATCCCAAAGTCATTTTCGCTGCTAATATGATTAGCGATGCTGATAAAATGGCTAAACAAATAGTCCTGCGCAGCCTCGTTTATTCACGATGTGGCTTTATGCTCATATTAATAAGACGATGCAATCTTACCAGAGCAGCGAACAGTAGCTCTGGCTGCAGCGGAGTCTTCCCAGGGAATTCTTGCCCTTTTCTTAGCTGGCAAATTTATTAGTCATTACAGACCTCTCAGTATTTCTGGTGCGAACACGAGAGAGGGAGTTGAGTCATGCGTAACAAACCAATTCTGTTTATTTCAGTATCACACCTCTCGAATGACCACTTTTCCGATGGAGGCATGAAAACTGAAGGGTTCACGTACGTTCAAGCCTCATGCTGGAAAAAAAACTGGACTCTTATATTTTTCTTTCTTTTTTTTTTTTTACTGAAATACTCTAATTAAATCCTTGGCTGCGTTTTACGAGTGTCCATGATCCTAAAGAACACGTTGCAGAAGAATTGTTGTGAAGAAGCACTCGTTTAGAGGTGTGTGTTTGCAGGTGTGTTAAAGTGAGCGAGGAAAGAAAAAATACAGTGGCATTAACAGAACCATAAGAATTCACACACGGAATAAAGGAGCGTAAATTCCACTGACTCATCCTCTTCCTCATCCTCATCCTCGAAAACTCGAATTTTATTACTTTTCTTAGACATACCACAGTATATATATTTTTTTTACAGCAGTTTAAACTGATCCTGAAAATACTAGCTTGTGACGTTAAGAAACAAACGTTTCAGCTGAAGAGCCGGTGATTATGAAGTGGTCTGCTTTTAAGACATCAAGTAAAATAGAGAAAGAGAACTTTTTTTCCAAATGTGTGTGAATGGATGGCTGAATAGATAACATGATTGGATGAATAGGTGAATTACATTAACCAGAAGAGAAACAAAGCACTATTTTTCAATCAGATAGTAGATAACAGATGGATGGATGGATGATTAGATGATTGAATGGATGGATGGATGGATGATTAGATGATTGAATGGATGGATGATTAGATAATTGAATGGATGGATGGATGGATGGATGGATGGATGATTGAAAGGATGGGTAAATGGGTGGCTCACACTAACCAAGAGACAAAGCTGTCCTTTCTACTTAGAGAGTAGGGAATGGATGGATGGATGGATGGATGGATGGATAAATCCAGGAATAGATGTTTGCCTGTATAGATAGATACCAAAATGGCCATGTGGATACCAACATATTGATGCATGAAGAGATGAATAAACAGAGAGATGAATGGATGGAATTAGGGGATGGATAATTGGGTGAATGGAGGGATGGGTGTATTAATGGGTGGCTTACACTAACCAAGAGGGAAAGCTTTCCTTTCTACTCAGAAAGTAGGGAATGGATGGATGGATGGATGGATGGATGGATGGATGGAGAATTGTATGGATGATTGGAAGGATGGATGGATAATGAATCCATGAATAGATGTTTGCCTGGACATATTGATAGATACAAAAATGGCTGTGTGGCTGAGTAGGGAATGGATGGATGGATGGAGGGATGGATAAATGGATGGATGGATGGATAAATTTAATGGACGGATAGGAACATTCATGAAGAAGCATGTATTGTAAGTGGATAACATTCTTGATTGCTTCAGGTCTTGGATTTATATACAAACAATATTTATGTTCATAAAGCCCCAAAACATGTCCTTGTGCTTGAGGCTGCTTCTGTAGGTAGGTGTGTGTGTGTGTGTGTGTGTGTGTGTGTGTGTGTGTGCACAGATGGAAGTGTAAATAAGAGATGGAGGAAATGTGATGGGGAATAAAATTGCATTATTTATGTTTCCTGTTTACCGGGCCCGGCCATTTATAACACTTATTTTCTCTATATGATGCGGAAAATAATTCTTCAAAAAACAACATGCTGGGCTGAGGATTTCCGTTTTACTGAACAAACATCCCACGATCCAGAAAACAGACAAAACAAAAGTCTGGTGTGTAACGCTGGAGAGAATTAAAGATGAATGAAATCGTCAGAAGAAGTGTGTGTAGAGTTACAGAAGGAGGTGAATATAAAGCAGGGAATAAATTTATATCAGGATGATGGTGAAGACTGGAAAAGGAGCCTATAACGGAAACAAAACAAAAGCATGTGGAGCTGTCGTCATGGCAACCATGGATGCGATATCGCTGGAAGAAATATATCGGAAAAATGATTTCCACCTGTATTTCAGAGGACCGGTTGAAGAGCAGAAAACTTTGATGCATCACTGAAACAAACATGATCTTAAGGTGAGCTGGCTCTCTTGCGCTGACGCGTTTGGCTAGATGCCGTCGGTGAAGGCCGCGGGAAATCACCGGTCATTCGGCTAAGCAAGGGTTTGGAGAAGACAGACAGTGGAGCTTCTCTTATTTATTCATGAAGCTTCCTTCTGTCTGAAAAAGAAGCAGGGAATAAGTCTTTCTGTTTGATGATTTTCAGAGCCGCACTCCTCTGAAACAATGACCTGCTTTTCAATCCCAGCTGTCTTGGCAGCTCTACAGAGTGGCGAGGGTCCAGGTTTTGAGCCGTGCAGCGTTCCTGAAATCCCTGAGAATAACAATTCCGAGCAGGCAGAGAGCAGAAACGTAACATGATGGCACAAGATAAACTCTGGAAAACCCAGTTCGCCACAGGCATGGAAACAGTAGACAGTAGACTCTGGCATTGAGTGCTGAATGAAGATGATGTTTCACTGCGTCTCGCAGGATAAAACATCTCCTGAAGCCTCTCTCTCTCTGAATAGAGCCTCTTAAAGATTTTAACAAGGGTCTGATCACCTTGACTTGGCCATGTCTTAGATAAATAAGAGGATGAGTTATAAATAAAAACATGTGCTGACAGGTTTTATTACTCTTATACCACAGCAATATGATAGTGCTACTTTTTATCCATTTATAATTACATTCATATTAGAGATCATTGTTAAACAGAAAGTTAAACTTTTTAAAAGTTGGAATGCTGGGAAGTTAAAGCTGCTAGGAAGTTGGAATTCTGGGAAGTTAAACTTGCTAGGAAGTTGGAATTCTGGGAAGTTAAACTTGCTAGGAAGTTGGAATTCTGGGAAGTTAAACTTGCTAGGAAGTTGGAAAGCTGGGAAGTTAAATTTGCTAGGAGGTTGGAATGCTGGGATGTTAAACTTGCTGGGAAGTTGGAATGCTGGGAGGTTAAAGCTGCTAGGAAGTTGGAATGCTAAGAAGTTGAAATGATGGGAAGTTAAACTTGCTGGGAAGTTGGAAATCTGGAAAGTTAAACTTGCTGGGAGGTTGGAATTCTACGAAGTCAAACTTGCTGGGAAGTAGGAATGCTGGGAGGTTAAACTTACTGGGAAGTTGGAAAGCTGGGAAGTTAAACTTGCTGGGAAGTTGGAATGCTAAGAAGGTAAACTTGCTGGGAAGTTGGAAAGCTGGAAAGTTAAAGCGGAACTGAATGACAACAATAGACTTTCCTACACATGAAAAGCTTTCTTCAACTGTTACAAACCTCTGACACTGGAGACTCCTTCCATAAATGCCAAATAATCCAAAGAAATAATGATAACTTAAACCAACAGAGACTTTAAGACCTTGGGCACCAAACTGACACCAAATTTTTCCTTTGTTTCATTTAAAAGTGTTGCAAAAATTGGACTCTATAATGTCCCCATTTGGGACATTTGAGGCAATAGTGTAATCATCCTACCGTGGCATGTTGGTAAGGTGCCACTCCAGGTTCCATTGTGGGTGCAAGTGCGGATGCTGATGCTGGAGTTTTCCATCAGGAACCCTGGCTGGCATGCGTAGGTGACGTTCTGGCCCACGGTGAAGGCCTCGCCGAAGCGCAGCCCATTGGCTGGGATTCCTGGATCGCCGCAGCTTATCACTGTTGAGCAAGAACGAGCAGGAACACGGGTTAATAAGAAAATCATCCAAGATTTTTACAGGTGACTGCCATAATAATTCTGACAAATGGATTTTCCTGAATTATGTCGATGTGGAGTCTTCAGTAAAAGTTCTAACAGTTCTAGCTTGAGAGCTTGTGACTATGCTCAGAGTTTTATTGAAAATGGCAGGAATTAACAAAAATATTAACTAACACTACTGACACGTCCTCATCTTTTTATTTATTTATTTATTTATTTATTTATTTTTACAGGTGTTGTTTCCAGTGCCCAGTAAAAACCCTTCCGGTTTAGACCACGCCCACTTACGATCCAAATCCAAATGCAAACACAAATAAAGATATTTAAAGTATTATAAAAAATACAAAGATGTCTTTTAAGAAGAAATCAGTAAAACTATTCCTTCATAGATTTCTGCTTGTAGTATCTTTCCGTTTTGCCGTTCGACATCAGGTCATCTTCGACGTCATGTCATCAGCTAAAAATATTATTATCTTTTTACTCTTTGGTCATTGTCACTAGCTTCATGTTGCTTATGAAGGTCAGACAAGTTCATGAGAATTCAACTACAGGGATATATTTTACAAGTTGCTCTGTTGGCCCTCGAGTCTTTCTCCCTCTCTCCTTTCTGTCTGTCTGTCACTCCTCTCCCCCTTCCCTCCCTCTAATGACCTGATTGTATTCTCCTTGCTCGTTTATTAATCATATCCTGTGCGCCGGCTCATCACATTATTCACATATTTGTAAGATGAAACTTTCATTAGCATGCCATTAACGAACCCATCTGTTCACTGAACCCACTCACAGCCTGACTTCATAAGCAGCTCGGCTTGTGTACACAGAGCTAAACGGTCGCATGCTGATCGATAATTAATACCGGAAAATACAGCTTCGTTTAGGTTGAAGTGCTCGGCCCCCGATAGTCAAACGTTACCTACGTTAATGACTGCCTCCGGCTTACGGAGCTGCCTGCTTTTCCGAAATTCCTCTAAACTCTTTGATCATCTTTTTCAAGCCCTATTTGCTTCACATTGCTTCATTTCATCTTAATAAGTAATTCGTGTCACTGACCTCCAGGGCACAAGAGGGCGCCGTGTCTCTTTCCACGACTCCGTAATGGAGCGCTCGCATAGCCAAACCGTGTCCATTAGCCAACAAGGGCGTGTACTTTATCGTTCCCCGGCTCACGTCCCACATTAATCTCTCCACTTCATCTACTAACAAAGTGCATTGCATCATGGGAGGTGCGCTAATGCCAGTGAAGTGGCCTATTGAAATTCACCGTGGTCGTCCTCTTCATTATTTTGTCTCTACGCCAACATCAATCTCACATTATGCGTCGGTCAAAGATTGAGCGCGCACGTCAGGCCATCCGGCTATTATGCAGGGCAAAGCGGGCAATAAATTACGTTTTATTAAAGAAGCCTCATGCAAAATAAGCGGCGCACAATTACCCACAGAGTCGCTAATTTATGCTCGAATCAGCTGTAGGCGGTTTAACCCTTTAACAATTCTATTCTGTTAAAAAAGAGGATAAACAAAACACTACTGATCTTTTTTTATTGAACTGTATTCACTAGATCATTTTTGACCTGAACCTGATTCTTAAAATGGCTGATGATTCTAACGGTTAAACCAAAAAAATGACAACATTTTCTTATTTATCCTCCCACTACGATGCACACTGACCATCATCAGTGCCTCCAAGCTGAAGAAAATCTTTTCAAACTATATTATTCTATAAATACTGTTTATACTGCCAATAACCAGCACATAAAACTGAAACATTATACACTGGATGGTATTTTATTATATCAATATTTTAGCAAGTTGTTTATCCGGCCAGTATTTTGCATCGCGGTGAGAGCTAGCACAGATGAATGGAGGCTGAGAGGCAGGACTTGGAGAGGTTACTGTATATCACACACACACACACACACACACGTACGTGTGCAGTTGGGTTCGGAGCCGGACCAGGTGGCGTTGGCCAGGCAGACTCTTGACGGCGCACCGGAGAGACGATATCCATCAGAGCAGGAATAAACAACAGAATGAGAGAAAGACGTGGAGTTCACACGGGAGACGCGGCCATTCGCTGGACTGCCCGGGTTTCCACACTGAATCGCTAGAAAGAGAGGAAGGAGAGAAAGAAAGGGATATGGAGAGAGAGATAAATTTTGTTTTCTGTAAATTCTATGGACAGTCATAAAAAGCATTTTACTGCATTTTTAGGTTGTGCCTGTGATTTATACATATATATATATATTTAATATAGATTTAACAGGAGAGAGAGAGAGAGACAGAGAGAGAGAGACAGAGAGAGAGAGAGAGAGAGAAAGAGAGAGAGAGAGAGAGAGGGAGAGAGAGAGAGAGAGAGAGAGATGGGGGAAATAAAGAGGGAGGGAGAGAGAGAGAGAGAGAGAGAGAGAGAGAGACCAAGAGGAGAGAGAGAGAGAGAGAGAGAAGGAGAGAAAGAAAAGGGACAGATACATGGACAAAAGGCATGTGGAAGATGATAAAATGAGAGCAAGATGGAATGAAAATTATAATAGAGAGAGAAAGAGAGAGATAGAGAAAGAGAGAGAGAGAGAGAGAGAGAGAAAGAAAAGAAAAAGAAAGAGAGAGAGAGAGAGAGAGAGAGAGAGAGAGAGAGAGAGAGAGAGAGAGAAAGGAAAACAGATGGATAGAGGAAAACAGTGGGTGTTTTATACAGAAACACAGCGGTGAGACAGCGAGAATGAAAGATTAATAGAAAGATAACTAAAGGGGGAAAACGGAAGAGAGAATAACATTAGCAGTGTGTTGGTGGAACTCATCGGGTCGTAATTAAAGCAGAATTCCAAAAGAAAGTCAGGAATTGCAGGAATATTTTGGATGTTTGTGAGAAACACAAGATAATTTCAGGAAAACCCGAGCCATTCATTTCACTTCTCTCTCTTTTTCATCAAAAATCACATCTTCATCACTAGCCTGAGTGATTCAACGCTCACGCTCCGATCCCTAAACCTTCTATCTTCTCCTGTTTTCAAACTCAGCTTCCGCAGATAAGTGTCAAGTCATCGTGCATTAAGAGCGACAAACCGCTAGGATGTAGTCTATTAGGTAGTTTTTAAAAAAAAAAAAGAAAAAAGAAAAAAAGCAAGAGTGTTGGTATAAAAGCGAAAGATTTTTATTAGCCTGAGAGATTTACTGCTAAATAGTGAACAGAGCACCAGTGTTAAATTGAGGGGTTTAAAATGTGTCAGGAAATCTCCCAGGGTATGATGGGATTTAATGCGAGACATGCTGCTAGATCAAAGTCGTGCAGCAAAAAACGTTTAGGCTCCAGAGAGTTCACAACCCTCGGGGATTCGGAGCGTTAACAACGTGTAAATCTGTGTCAGAGCAAGAAAAAGATTTTATGGACGCTTTTCTACAGCGAAAAATTCACTAGCTTTATTACACAGTCTTCGAAAACCAGAGTGAATGTATAATGTCCCATAATGCTTCTGTATAAGCAGTTAAAATGTCATATGCAGCTATGCTAGTCGTTAGGCATTAGCATGCGTAAAAGCCACACCCTTTCTACGACAGTGTCCTAGATAGTAAATCCTGGAAGTAGTCTCAGGTTCGGACGTCACGCCCGTGAAGCGTTAGAAGAACGTCAGATGGACGGGGCACAGAAAATTGGACACGCTTCAGAAGTCATCATCTGATTGGTTGGATTCTACAGGATTTTCAGGTGCTGTCTGGGGATGTGGTAGCTCAGTGGTTAAGGTGCTGGCCTACTGACTGGAAGGTTGTGAGTTCAAATCCCAGGGCCACTACTGGGCTCCTGAGCAAGGCCCTTAACCCTCAGTTGCTCAGATGTATAAAATGAGATGAAGGTAAGTTGCCCTGGATAATGGTGTGTGCCAAATGTGTGTCTTGTGTTTTGCAATCATGATGCTGGATGTGGTAGCTCAGTGGTTAATGTGTTGGACTATTGTGTAGAAGGTTGTGAGTTCAGATCGCAGGACCACCAAGCTGCCACTGCTGGCCCCTTGAGCAAAGCCATTAACCCTCAATTGCTCAGATATATAAAATGAGATGAATGTAAGTCACTCTGGATAAGGGCATCTGCCGAATGCTATAAATGTGTCTTGTTTTTTTTTTTTGCCACCATGATGCTAGGCATGTAGTAGCTCAGTGGTTAAGGTGTTAGACTACTGATTGGATGGTTGTGAGTTTGAATCTGCCCAAGCTGCCACTGCAGGGACCCTGAGCAAAGACATTAACCCTCAATTGCTCTAGGTGGATAAGGGTATGTGCCAAATACTAGAAACGTAGATAATTCCCTAATAGGAGAATGAATCCATCATGTTTACAACTGTGACGATGAGCATTTATGAGGGTCAGCTAAATGCTGGATTTTCCGAATGATATGAGCTTCACAGACTCATAAATTTTGCAAGACGTTTCTAAATATGTGATCTGTGGTTGCACGCCGATCTGTTTTTGCACTCTATTTTCACCCCTAAACAAAACAAACTGTGATTGGTTGCTTTACATGTCAGTCAGACAACCTCTCGGATAGTCCTTGGTCAATGAAAGCTACCTTGGAGACTGGACCTTCTGCTGTCCAGTCTCCTGTGACCCCACAATATAATCCATCGTTTTTATCCAAACGATGTACTTGAGTCACATCAAATCCCCCACATCACAACATAACGCATGCTGCACTTCAGATTCAGGCACTGTTTCAGCAGAAATACCTAGTTTCATTACTCTTTGAAAGATTCCCTTGATAACTTGCCTTTACCAACTTGCGCAAGTGGCCACTTGCTGAACAAGGGAAGTTGGGGAAAGCAAAGAACAGGTTTTAAAACAGAGGACTGCATTTGTACTTGATAATAAACACTAATATGCTTGATGAAGCCAGTGTTTGAGCAGATCTTATCTTGTGATTATAATCTTAAAGCATTTAATTGCTCTGGTGTACCTTTATAAACACTTATTCCTGCGTTTTAATCCTAAAATGAAATTGCTTCATACTGTGATTTTTTAAGACGAGTTCTTCTCTTATGTTGACTCAATCCTGTAGTTCTCTAAGGGGTCATCTAGCAAACTTCACTTGAGCTAAAACGTTAATGAGGCAACGCTTAAGATGACGTCTGGGGTTCCCTAAAGGGTAGATAATGAGGACAAGACTACAAGGATGTGTTAAATACAGTACTAAAATGGGGCAAGGGAGCAAGTTGGGAAATTTAATGGGACTTTCCTGTTCCTGTTCCTGTTCTTGCTCTCCCCTGGCCACGCCCACTGATCATTATCCTCGGTCAATTGAGCAAGACCATTGACCCTTAACTACCTGCATCCTGTCATAATTGCTCTGGGCCAAACCCTCAGACAATGAAATAAGATGTAATTTTTGGAGAGATAGTTAGATACCACCCCTACAACCCCTCCCACCCCCCAACTTCCAAGAATTGACCTTTTCCATGCAGGTTTTTTTATTCACTTTTTCAAGAAATTGATGGAAAACCTACATACTTAAGCAACAAGTTCTGATTTCTCAAAGACCTTTCAGTATTTTTTCAGCACCAGAAATAACTTTATAAAATAATTTGTACTATTATTATCCTCTCTGCTGTACCACCTCCCACACCAACCACTTTCTAACAGGGTTTTACTTTTTTTTTTAACCATTGCCTATTTGTTCTAGAACTGGTATCTGTACCAAAGGCACGTTTGTAGTTGCTCTGGATATCTGATCAAAGGTATCTGCTAAATTCTGTAAATAGACTCAAAACCTCATTTGAAATCAATTCAGCGTGATATTAACATGTGTGAAAACAGTGACCACAAATATTATGGAAAAAATACCCTCAATCCTCCATTGTGTTGGCTGACAGGATCACAGGCATGTTAATTAGGCATGAATGGTGCAAATGGTTAGCTTGTGTTTGTTTGCTTCCTCATTCCCATCAGATCACTCTCTAAATTGGCCACCAAAGCAGCGCAAATGGTCACTAAAATAGCTGCAAATAGTGCTTCTCTTAGTTAATCTGCCGCAAGGAATGCAAGCGGGCATGCGTGTGTTAAAATCCCTGGTGTTACAACGATTTGAAATTAATCAGAAACACGAAACATACGTCATCCTGTCATATACATTTATGTACATGGGTGGGAATTATTGTGTGGTACAACACAATCTGTCACTCGGATTAATTCCCAGAAGCTCCTTACACACAGACTTTAATTCACGGACAAACAAAAGGAATATTCTAAGCAGACACACACTTAATTCAAATATGTAAATCTGTGACTGTGGATCGTTTTAAAAATAAAAAAATTATTTTTTAAATTTAATTCATTTCTGTGGTTTTATAAATATTTTCCAAATAAATATAGTTACGATCACAGTCACAGGTGTAGAGCAAATCTACATCTAAACATTAGAATCCTATTTAAGATCGTTTTTTTAATTCATTTATTTGCCTTTAAACAAAGTACTTTTTTGGATTTATTCAAGTCAAATGTAGAACGTAATATAATTAGCATTTTTTAAAATTATTATTATTATTTTTTTAAGTTAAAGAGGCTAGCTCTCACCTCTGTTATGGACCTTGTGCATTTTTTAAACCAAAAAAATATCTTAAAATATGTAAAAATATGTGAGCGCAGATGTGATTTAGTGGAAGATGAATAAAATAAAAGGCTGTTACAGTTCCTTCCTAGCTAGCGAAAGGAAAATTTCAGCATTTTATTGTTGATACTGCATTTTAAAAGCTGATATCTGTTAGTTTAGACTAGCAGTTTAGTGTTAATGTTAAATAAACAATTCTATCAAGCCTTATATAGCTAATAACAGCCTTAAGGTTTGTGCAGTGATGGTGGGATTTATTATTATTATTATTTTTTAAACATTTTTATAGGGAAAAAATATATTTGGGATAATTCAAATTTAAATGAACAGGGTTCATTATTAGAAAAGCAATTTTCCCCCGTTATATCATTGGGGAAAAAATAATTGGGGTAGAACTATGGAAAAATAATGAACTTATTCACAGGAGAGAAGATTGTTGGTGGTAGATTTACATATATAAATTATAATATGGAGGCAGTAGATTTCGAAAATGGGTGACCCACACACACACACACACAGAGAGAGAGAGAGAGAGTAGAGAAGGTCTTACGTTTGCAGGTGGGCTGTTTTCCTGACCAGGTGCCGTTGGGGAAGCAGATGCGCTCGGCTGAGCCGTACAGCGTGTGGCCCGTGCCGCAGGTGAAGCGAACTTTAACACGCTGATGAAAGGTTCCTTCTTCCCGTGTGGCATGAGCTGGTGTTCCCGGGTCACCGCACTCACCGGCTGTCTCACCTACACACACACACACACACACACGTATGTTACGTTGCCCATTCATCATACAGACGTCTACACTCGACACGCTTCTAAGTGACCTATTTTATATACCATGCCTTTTTCCAGAAAGAACCTTCATGCGCTCGTCTCTCTTTAAAGTCATATTTTTATTACACAGAGAATATTTAGCTCAGTGTTGACCTGTACACACACCTGTACACACACCTGTACACACACCTGCACACACACCTGCACACACACCTGGAGGATCCCCAAGAGGGATTATTGGGGGATAATAAAACATAGTGTTCACACATCTATTAAATCTGGTGATGAAAAGAATTAATACTAGAATAATCAGCACTACTGAATAATATGAGAAAGAAATCATTACAAACAAAATGATTCACACACACCCTAAGTTCCAGCAGCTCAGTATTATTCTTTTATCTTAATTACTTACTAATTATACATTTTTACTTTCTAATTTTTTTTTATTTGTCTTTTTGTCCTTGTAAAGTTGGAAAAATGAGTTGAATGTATAAATCATTCTATTTCTTTCTTTCTTTCTTTCTTTCTTTCTTTCTTTCTTTCTTTCTTTCTTTCTTTCTTTCTTTCTTTCTTTCTTTTTTCCAACCATAATTTATTTATTTATTTTATTTTATTAAATTTTTTATGTTGAAAAATGATTGGCCTTCACATAGTATTTATAAAAAATGCCAATTATATTTTATATCGATCATCAATCTATTTATAAAATATTTTATTGTTATTTTAAAATATTAATTGTCATCGACAGCATCAAGGGATTATTACAATGGGGAAGATGTTGAAAGAAGTTTCCACTAATTATTAATCTTTGGATGACAGATCATTTGAACAAAAAAAACAAAAACAAAACAAAAAACAACTTTAATATTTAACAAAAATATTGTGTTAAATTAAAACTATTCACTTTTTGAAGTGTTATGCCAATACTTTTGGATTTGAATAAGTATTTGGTGATTTAAATAGAATTTTGTTTAAATGGCTGTTAGTAAATAAATAAATAAATAAATAAGATGGTATATTTTTTTTAGGAAGTCTTGCTCGTTAAATAGTCAGCGATCCAGAAGGTTAAAACTCCAGAGCTGTGTGTTGCTGGTGAGATTCTGGAGGGTCGGCGATTTGCTTGTTAGGGATTTAGTCTCGAATGGATTGCCTGCCTGAGTAGACTGCGGGTGCCAATCTCCGAGGATTTCTGTGCCAGGCATTTCTGCTACCTGCTGGGACTCGGAGCAAAGGAGAAAGTTCTAGCAGTTCTAGCAAAAATGGTGAAAATCTATATTAATAAAAAAAAAGTCCACAATTAAAAACTGGCTAAATAACACTAATAAAAATCAGAACAATCTGCGACACTTGGAGACAAAAATATCATGTTGTAAACACTTTATAGCATGTGTCGTAAGCTTTTCCGATCCCTTCACACACTGTGTTAGGTTACAGTGTTGAGTAACTTGATAGACGTCATTTTTGCTATTCTGCCACAAAAGATGAGAAATATTTACTGTTAGATTTTATATTTTTATATCTTATAAAACACACTACTATTTATATAAAGCTTTGTGACATCATTTGAATGCCACACCCACTGGCCATAACAAAACAACTTGGTGAGAACTACAAAAATAAATAAATAAATAAATAAATAAATAAAATAAAATAAAAAAAAATAAAATAAAATAAATGTTTACACTCACAACAAAGCAATAAGCAGCTGATGATTGCATGAGTAGAAAAATAGTTAATAGTTGTAGTTTAGGGTGAATTCAGACATACTGGATAATTTTCTTTTTAATTTTCTATTATTTATGATTTTTTAAAATCCTTAAATTAAAATCCTTAAATTACGCATAGAAACATTTTTTTTCTTTATTCTACAAAAGGTTAATAATAAAAGTTTATTATAAAGGCTAAAGGTTAATTAAATATTTTAAATTATTTATATATTTCTAAATAAATTATTATTCATTCATAACTAAAGCTTTACCCTTACCACCAAAGAGCACATTTTTCATGTTCTGAGGTGCTTTTCTCCTCACCACGGCTGTACAGAGTGACTATTTTAGTTACTATAGCCTTCCTGTTGGCTCGAACCCAATGATTTGCTCTTCATATACACCTGAATTCACACTGTACTTTTACTAATTTTGTCAACAACAACAACAACAACACTGTAAATGAATGAGGGATGATTTCCTTGAGAAATTTTAACCATTAAAACAGCAGCTTTGGAGCCTATTATAAAAAGTCCAGGTTTTGTCCTGTGAGCTTTACAGAATCATCAAATCATCAGGATAAACATCAGGCACATCATCATCATCATCATCATCATCATCATCATCATCATCATCATCATCATCATCAGTGCATAGAAATCTGCAGAATCGGGAGAGAAACCTTTCAGGAATTTAAAAGACACTGTGAGAAACGGCAGGCTACCAATTATCATCTTAATGCTAAATGGCCTAAATGATGGCCACCAGTCGCCTCTGAAGAGCAGTAATCGGGACGCGGTGACCGGAAATAAGCCGCCATCCGCTCACATGACCCACATACAGTTGTGCTTAATCACACATTCAGGCTCTCGGAGGCCGTGAGGCTCGAACACTTCACACCCAGGACAGGGATTTAGCCTGTAATTAATTTGTAAGCGCTGCAGGACCATGAACAGCATGAACGCACCGCAGACTCGTCCTCATCCTCGGGCTAATTCTGCTTCTCGTTAATAAAGACACAGAAATGCACTTCTCCAGTCTTAGGCATAGAAACGATAACACGTGAATTTTAATGAATGGAACTTGAATGCTTATTGAGGCCAGGGTTAAATATAGAAACAGGACACAGAATAGTCCTTAAATTCAACAATATTAACAAAATAAAATAAATTATTTAATAAGAGAAAATAGTATATGTGCTGGATCAAGTGCTATTTTATTTTCAATTTAATTCATTTTATTTGTATAGCATTTTTCCCAAAGCGGCTTTACAGAAGAAACAAAAAGTTCAAGATTAATATTAGATCTTTATTTACATTTGTTTGTTTTTATTTTATAAGTGGAATAATGAGCGAAGAAGCCAAATTAACCAAACCACTGAAACTAATTTGTGGTGACAAAATATTCATGCAGTAAAATGTTGACAATGTAGATGATGTTTATTTCATTTTTAAATAAATTTATTTCCTTCCTTCCTCTCTCCCTCCCTCTCTCCTTCCTTCCTTCATTCACCCCCCCTCTCTTCTTCCTTCCTTTATTCTTCCCTTCCTTCCTTCCTTCCTTCCTTCATTTATTCCTCTCTCTCTCTCTCTCTCTCTCTCTCTCTCTCTCTCTCTTTCCTTCCTTCCTTCCTTCCTTAATTCCTCTCTCTCTCTCTCTCTCTCTCTCTCCTTCCTTCCTTCCTTCCTTAATTCCTCTCTCTCTCTCTCTCTCTCTCTCTCTCCTTCCTTCCTTCCTTTCTTTAATCCTTTCTTTCTTTCTTGGGGTCAGAGGACCGGTCAGCCACGATGCAGCACCCCTGGAGCAGGGTGGGTTAAGGGCCTTGCTCATGGGCCCAGTGGTGGTAGCTTGGCAGTGCTGGGGCTTCTAGTCAACGACCCAGAGCCTTATCCACCTGAGCTAGCACTTTTTATTTTTAATTGTACAGAAAGTGCTTGTGTTTAAAGCTGCTGGTTTTTAGACGTGATCGAAAAATCCTGCCTCAGATAAAAAAAACAACCAACAGGTCATTCGCATTACTTCAAATAAAAAATTTACACACCTTTCATTTCCCATCCTTCGATGTCAGAGTTCTCTACTCTCCAAACAGATATAAATAATAACAAATAATACATTCATCAGTTTCTGATAATGCACTGGTTAATGAATTAATACTTGGGCTTTTTACTGGCCCAGTTCACAGCTCCAGTACCACACTGACCACAAGATCCAGTAACAAAAAAAAAAAAAAAAGATTGACTCGACCACAATTGCTGTTTCTGCCTCCGTGTGCTCTCTACACTTCATTTTTCAGTCTGTTAGAAATCTGGGGCATTCTCCTCGGAAGCTGAGGAGCTGACACACACACAGAGAGACACACACACACACACACACACACACCAGCCCTGCTCTACATGGACGCTTCCTCCTCAACAAATCCAATGGCATGCAATCAGAACAGAACTGTCAGGAAAAAAGAGAGGGGGAAAAACACACCAGAGACTTTTTCCAGCTCATTAGACTCCTTGGTTCCGGCCCATTCACCGTTCCTGAGCTCTCACTGACTCTTCTTCATTGCCCTCTTTCAAAGCCTTACTAATAGCATACCTCCTCTGTCAACTATCTCACCTCCTCCCCCTCCTCCTCCTCCCCCTCCCCCCCCTCCTCCTCCTCCTCCTCATAGTTTCTTGAACTTTCTGTGGGAATCTGGAAGTCAGCTGGACCATGAGATGAGCAGTATGGGTATGTAGGTGTTCAGGGATGAGTTAAGGACATGGAGAGAGAGGTTAATGTTCACACTGTCCCACATCAGCATTCAGAACTCAGCATTAAACTGTAGACTGATTCAGGGGACAAAAGTCTCTGTGTTTATTATTAAAGGATTATTCTTAAAATATAATATATAATATATAATTATTGAGATTTTCCAAATTGTCTTAATAAAACTTAATTATTGCACCTTCCTCCCATCCTTCCTCTCTTCCTTCCTTCCTTCCTTCCTTCTTTCCTTCCTCCTTTCCCTCCTTCCTTCCTTTCATACTTCCTTCCTTCCTTCTTTCCTTCCTTTCATACTTCCTTCCTTCCTTCCTTCCTTCCTTCCTTTCATACTTCCTTCCTTCCTTCCTTTCATACTTCCTTCCTTCCTTCCTTCCTTCCTTCCTTCCTTTCATACTTCCTTCCTTCCTTCCTTCCTTTCATACTTCCTTCCTTCCTTCCTTCCTTTCATACTTCCTTCCTTCCTTCCTTCCTTTCATACTTCCTTCCTTCCTTCCTTCCTTCCTTCATTCCTTCCTTCCATACTTCCTTCCTTCCTTCCTTCCTTTCATACTTCCTTCCTTCCTTCCTTCCTTCCTTCCTTCATTCCTTCCTTCCATACTTCCTTCCTTCCTTCCTTCCTTTCATACTTCCTTCCTTCCTTCCTTCCTTTCATACTTCCTTCCTTCCTTCCTTCCTTTCATACTTCCTTCCTTCCTTCCATACTTCCTTCCTTCCTTCTTTATACCACAGTTTTCCTTTTCCAGCCTGCTCTTCCTCTCTTCCTCAGTAATACATTATCGTACTGCAGAAACATTGCATTCTGGGATTTTTTCTCGAGAAATAGAAATCCCTAGAAGTTTCTAGGTCTAGAAAATAGATTTGATTGCCTGTGGTGTATCAGTAGGACTGTATCTCGTAATAACAGCACCAGAGTGTAAATGCTGAAAATACAGAAAGTGTCTGGCAACCCAGCTGTCTGCATTTTACTGGATAAATAATGGTGGAAAGTTTGACAGTGTGTCACATTTTTCCTCCGAATATAAACTGAATTAATGAATAAAATGCCGGACTATTTTGCCAGCAAGCGGCCTTTGTGTTTCTGCTGCAAAGAGAGAAAAGAGCGTCCACCCTGATGTCCATCAGCTGCTGCTGTTTTCGTGTGAGACGTGTCTTCCTACACGGGTCCTGCTGACCCCGGAGCACCGGCTGCCCGACATCAGCACCACAAACACTGACATGACAAGCACCGGGGGCCAGCGGCCAGAACGAATACAAAGGATAGGGACGAACTCGGCTGCACAGCTGCTGCAGGGCACTAAGCTGCCTCCAGCTTCTCTAGCCTCCAGGAGCCTCGCGGCAGGGAACCAAGGTGCCACGTCCTAAATTCTGCTGACCGTCTGATATCACACCGATCTGATCTCACCTCCTGAGCATCGCCCTGAGACCTTCATACCATGAGACGCATTTCTGCTCTCTCCTTTTCAATTAAAACCTGGTCCGAGGCTCAGCTGTCACCTTCCTTCCCTCCTTCTATCTTTCTTTTTTTATTCCTTCCTTCCTCCATTCCTTTCTTTTTCTTTCCTTCCTTCCATTCATCCTAACTTCCTTCTTTC